>NC_092525.1:32598366-32665866 GCF_037038585.1 Patagioenas fasciata
TGCTGTAGAACCAATACAACTATGCAAGAGTAACCAGGGTTTTATTCTGGTAATCAGGGTATTGTTATTATGAATAGAAAATAAGTTTCAATTGCAAATCTAGTGACAGTCCTTGGTTACACCTCCTGTATTTCTGTGGCTGACATAAACAGCAGGCAGGTAGTAGGGAGGCCAACAGCTGGACCATTAACTTTTATTACAGGTGCTGAAGGACAAGGCAGGAGATGCTCAGCCTGATTTGCAGTTTCTAAGATGAGATTGCAGTGGCTGCAAGAGGACGTTTTTAAAAAACTTATAAACAGGTTCTATTTTATTTGTAAACCACTGAGACTCAATAAACATGGGGCTGCACTCTACTGGTTTACGATGCCACTTTTTAGAGCTGATCCACAATTTAAGCAGAATACTATCTGCAATCTCCAATTTATGTTTTAAAATGACAGGAAATTGTTGCTTTAAAACCCTGGACCCCAGTGTCTCTGTCTGCTGCCGAAACCTGGTGCTGTGGAGGGCCGATGTAGCACTGGGGAGCTCTGCTGGTCCTGCGGCTGCTGGGATGCCTGTGCCGCCCTGAGCTTGCAGGCTGCTCTTCCCACTGCTGTGTCCCAAAGCACATTCTCTGGCAATAAATACCTACAAATTCAAAGCTATTTAAAGTACTTGGAGTGCCTCGTGTGACCAATGCAGGAATAGTATCATCTGCAGAATTATCACAGCTATATCAAAGATGGTGTTGTCTCCAAAAAGATATTACCTCCCTCTCAAAGCGAGGCTGGAGGAAGTACAGCAGAGTTAACCTGACCATTAATGTAGTGAGATGACCTCACCTGGAGGAAAGTTTGATGTCTTCTTTTTCCTTTTGTTCAGTGAAGAGGAATTTTATCTACTACAAAAACTGAATAAGATAAAACCAAAGAAGAACACCCCTGGGGGGCCATTTTAACATGAATCTCAACTAGAACTGAAATGCATGTGCCCTTTGCAGAACATACCTAAACTGTGTTACGGAAGGACATGTTGCTTTGTAT
The DNA here is from genome assembly GCF_037038585.1 of Patagioenas fasciata. Lineage (NCBI taxonomy): Eukaryota > Metazoa > Chordata > Aves > Columbiformes > Columbidae > Patagioenas > Patagioenas fasciata. The sequence continues at coordinate 32,599,395 of NC_092525.1, forward strand.
CTTTCCTTGACTTTCAGCCTCTCTGTGGAATAAAATGCACTCAGGTGCTTAGTAGCCATTTATCTCCAAGGTATTGTCAAAATTCTGGTATTTCCTGATGGTTTGGGACGCTTAAGCATACCTATAATCGACCATTATTTTACAGTCATTAAATAATGACGATACTCTGTGCCAGATTTGTGCTGGCTATTCTTAACAAAAGTTAAAGTAATTTTCTGGTAGAGCAACATTTAAGGTGCAGTGTAGTATCCGTATCGGTTCCAGAAGTAGCTGACTTTCTTTGTGATGTCTCAGTTTGCCTCTTTCCAGAGGAAAAAAAAAAAAAGGCAAGAGGGGACGACAAAGCTCAACAGATCTGGTACTGCACTTCCTCCCTGTACACGGGCAAGAGCTCTTTATATGATTTTCTTATACTAATACAAAAGGCATTTGATGATATATAATAATGGTTTTAATTCTGAAATTCTAGTGAGCAGCTTAATGCTGTGAGCACAATAAGAAAAAAAACCCTTCTATTGTCAAGAGGAAATTTGTGTTGCTCTAATCTAGTCTCGGTTTCTCAGTGATGCTTGCAGACAAGGATACAGCCCACGGGAGCACACGCACGCTCTGCGGTGACAACAGCAGGCTGGGGATGGGCTGCATCCAGCGGCCTGTGTGGGAAGGAAGGAGTGGTAAGCCACGTCCAACTTTTAGCAAAACAGGAATCAAGAAGCCGGAAAGAAGAATTCAGTAAAGATTACTTCAGAGAGCAGTGGCATATGATCTAAGGTCACAACACATTTACCTTTTTCACTTCAGTTTTCTTCTAAAACCATCTTGTACTTGTCTTTTCTTCACATTTGTGTAATGATGTACAGCTACAGGGCTAACTTGTTCACATTTTCCAATCTTATTGTCTTTGGCAAATATGTCTGAAGGGGCTGCAGGGCTGAAAGGACTCCTCAGCCAAAGTCGTTGTGACAAAGTAATATAAATGAGAAGAATCCTGTACACGTGAATGTACTTGGAAGATGCATTGCTTTGGCAAGCTGCAATGTGGCCTTGTGTGCCTGACCTGACTTGGGAAGCTTTCCATGTCCTTTTGCCTCCTGCATTTTCCCTTTTGTTTGAGTTGCCCAAGTTTATTCTCACTTTTGATTTCAGAATGATTCAGAAGCACCCTGGAGATGCTCTAGCTAATTCTTGAGCTTCCAGCCAGTGAGACTGAAATTGTGCTTGTAGTGTAAATGGAGACTACTTTCTCTAAAGTGGTCTCCCACTTACATTGCTGTGCTGTAGATCTAAGGCACAGCGGTGGGTGCTCTATTGTAGTTTTCTAAACTATGTCATCATCTATATTTTGCCTAATAGGTTTTTAAGGAAGTGTATTGATTTCACTATAGAATGAAAGCGACCTTTACATGCTGCTGTACTTCATGTCACATTGCAATAGCTCCATTGAGTCCCCATAGCCCTGACCCCACATCCAGCTTGTGAATCAAGAGCTGCACATTTTAGAACCTCACGTTTACCTCTAGTAGGTTGGAGGTTTGAGGGGAAGCCTCAGATATCTAAATGTTCAGCAGCCTTTTACCCTTTGCACTGGATGAAGGTTCAGTATTGCAAGCAGAGATCCACCTCTGACTCTTCCCTGGGTCATGTGCAAGCGAGACGCAGCTGTGGAGCCCTGCAAGAAGGCATGGGCAGGCACTGGATGCGTGCTGGTTTCACTGGTCAGTCAGCACCGTGCTGGCTGTCCCCAGATGGGTCACATGGGATCCTTGCCCTGCGCTTGTGTGATCTGAGCGATGTTCAGGGTGAGTAGAAGTCAGCACCCACACAGAGGTGCCAGTTTGGGGGTTTTCTCATCCTTGCTTCTGTCTGTTCCACCTCCAGGGCTGCTGTTATCCAAACATCAGCAAAAAGGATATAACTTATGATGGAGAAACCTTGCTCTTGACCTGTAACTGTCCATGAATGAAGGCATCATCTTTGTGTTAGTTGAAGAGATGGAGGAGCCAGCATGCACCCCTGCGACAGACCAGCAAGGGCACATGATCTCCCAGTCTGCTCATTGTGGTTTTCAGACTCTACTGAATGCCTGTATGTGCTCAGAAACCTGGTCACATCAATTCATTCCTATCTGACACCAGCATCTCTTCTTTTTTGGGATGACCTCAGAGACAGGTTGGAAAAACCCCTAAAATTGTGACTTTCACATGCTGTTCCTGTTACATGTTACTGAATAACACAACAACCATCCTCAAGGCTACTGCACATGGACTTATTTGTCTTAGTGTAACTATCAATGTAAAGATGGATTGTCAGCATAACATATATATGAAGGAAGCCTAGCAATAATGAAGGACCTTCAATTTGAAACAGCACCCTGCAGAGTTTCAAGATAAACTGGAGGCAGTTTCCTACCCCTCCACCAGCTAAGAAATATATATCTATATGCATATGTAGATGTATATACTAAACTAAATGGGAAAGAAATTGAGATCATATTGAACAAACACATAAACTGTGAGAGAGAATCCAAATTCATGGCATTAGTTCTGCAATACCAGCTCATCAGCAGTTAATTCAAACATTTTGCCTGATCCCAGAAATTAAACAACAAGGAGACAAAATCCACCCTAATCTACTATGAGTTACTGAGGGTTAAAAGTTTGGAACTGTCTTGGAGCCTACTAGATCAGAAATGTTGACCTGTGGCTGATAGGTACTGAGTACCTGTCGTGGTTGAGACAGACAAACGACATGGACCAAGTTCTTCCAGGATGAAAGTAGTAGATGCCATTTATTGCCACAAGTGCATTTTTATACAGTTTTACCAATTCATGGGCCTCTTCACTATTGGTTACAAGTTACAGCAGTAACATCTCATTGGCTAATTTTGCTATCATCAGTGTTACTCTTCTACTCCCTTCTCTCTCACGGGTACATCCTTAACATCTCCGGATACTCCTTTACTCCCATCTTTCTCACGGGTAGGCCTTCATATCTTCAAGGCTAATTTCTGTTCCCACGCCCTCCGTCAGGGAATCCACGGACCCACCGTAGTCCCCCACAGTACCTTAAGGGTTTGGTATGGAAAAGACCTGGACATTTAGTCAGCCAGTTGACAGGTATATCAACTAATTTGATTATTGATAGAAAAGTCAGCATTAACACAAAACCATGTGTAAATGTTTTTCAAGTAACAAAGTTCACCATTTTTCTCTCTGTTGTGGATTTGCCTAGAAATATATTTTTTTCCCAATTTTCATGTGTTAGAACTAGTCACTATTCCTTTCCTTGCCTGACTATAACCAACTCTACCTCTTGCTATCACCATAGTCCAAGCTAGCAAGAAAATCATTTATGTTGATTCCTCTATGGTACAAAATACATGTTTTGAGAATTAGTGGGATTGTATTTAAAATCCTACAACTGAGGTAGGGTCTTACCCTAGCAATTCTGGGAGTAGTTTAACACAAATGAAATGCAGTGTGGGACAATGTTTTCACTTCTGCTCTGAGCTTAGTGAAAATGACCTGGAATATCAAGGGCTGAATAACTGCTGACAAAACAACTGGATCTTCTGTTGAAGAGGAACTGGCAAAGTCTGGCATTTTTCAAGGCCAATTTTGTTACCTGACATTCTGCCAAAAAGGAGCTGCGAGTGATGAGGTTAAGGGCTCATTCAACGGCTGTGAAATCAGCATCAAACAAACAGCCACAGGGAGTGCCAGGCCATGTTCAATCCATTGCCTGAAGTCTCCTAATATTAGGATTACTCTTGACAGGTAGAGCAAAGGCTTCTGCTGGCCTAGGCACGCAGGATGAGCAACACAAAACAACTCACTACAAAGCACAGGGATAGTGATGCAGTGGCAGAAGCTGCTTGTGAGCCTTAGCTACCTTTAATGCCTCTATGTCTTAATTTTCTTTTGTTTGAATCCTTCTTCCCCTCATGAAGAAAAGCCAGTTAAGACAGTCAAAAGCCTTTTCTGAACCCTGAACAAAACAGCAGAATCAGCTACTTTAATCCAGCATGTAAGTATTACAAATCTGTCAACTGTATAAACAGAAAAAAAATTTCCAACTTCCTGTTGGCTTTATGACTTATGGGTTACAGTAAGTAAATTGTTCCACCTAATTGCAATGACTTTAACCAAAATTGTGATTATAGCAATTTAAAAAGTTTTCTTCCACAGCCGATCAATTTGCCTGATGGCCAGGTTAATTTGATCACACTTGCTAATTTGAATCACATTTCATACAAGGATGATGAGAAGGCCTCCATAAGTGCAAAGATTGTAAATATACAACTAATACTCCATTAACAATTTATTCAGGCAAACCGCCTTCAGGTGCTGAGCTGTGACTTCAACTGCACATTCACGATTGCTCTAAGAGTGCTGGTATTCTTTCCAGAAAAACGAGTCTTTGCACACCTTCAACTGTCTGTATTCCAGGTGAACCAGCTGAGGTTGCCAAGGGTGCTGAGTTACAGGCAGACTGGATCCCAAGGCAAGTAGCATCCTGTGGAGCAGCAGAATATGTTAGTGTCGAGGGTTAGGATTGCGGGGTGACAATCAAACCCTGGCAGATGTATTGTTAACCTCCTCTCCCCCCCCACTTCCCCCTTTTTGCCCCTCCCTCTCCCCCCTTCCCACTCAGGACAGGCGATCGGGAGGGAAAGAAGGACAGAGAGAAGAGAGTTGGAAAAGTTAAAGATATTTTACTAATGCTACTAATAAGAATAGAGAAAATAATACAAAATATACAAAACCAATCTTGAAAGTCTCAGCAACTGCAGAGCCAGCACCCAAAGTCCTGGATTAGACTCTGTAGCCAACCGGAGCTGGATTCAGTCTCTCACTAGGCCTCGGTTCGCAGGGACGACCAGCAAGGTCCTCTCCTAATGTCGGCCATGAGGAAAAAGGGAAAAAGGGAAAAAGGGCCGAGATCCTCGTGATCTCCCACTTTCATATGAAGTATTCACGTGAATGGAATGTTATACACCATTGGTCAGTCTCTCGGACATCAGTTTCTCGTTGTCCCTCTCGCGAGATGTCCATCCGTGCTTATCAATTAGTTTGCATTCCATTGCTAGGTTTAACCAAAACATGTGTCTGGTTCTCCAGGAAAATGCAGCTAACATGAAGGCTTTAGCTGACAGGCAAATTCACTAAAAAAGAAACTGTTTTTTAACAAAACCAGGACAGTTAGTTATCCAAATGGCTGGGCCATTATTTAAAAGAAAGTGGAAGATGGATCATTCTTTGACTGTCCAGACACAGTACTTGCCCCAGCCATGTAGAAACAGTTGGATTTAAGTCTTTATCTGCACTGCACAGGTGCGATAAAGTTGCCACACATGTAGATGTGCCTGGACTAGTTTTCATCTGTGAAGCAATTGCAATGAGAAGCTTAGGGCTTGCTATTTGCTCTGCAGTGTATGGGTTTTATCTACTCAGTGTAGCATAGTTAGCTCCGTAAGGTCTGACATATAGCTGGGATGAACTGCAGTGGTTACTGGTGATGATTTCATAGTGGTAACTGGCAATGCTGTTTTTTCTGTATGTGTGTGTAATTGTTCAAACTGTGCTGATTATTGTTTCATAGAGACAGGGTGTGTTGTTTTCTTATCTGTCCAGTTCCCTTCATGGTGATCACTTTATTAGGGCAAGTAGGCAAAGCATGTCCTTATACACATACTGACTGTCATAAAATTGACACCTAAAAAAGTCAGGTCTGGGTACAAATACACGTACATACACATAAATATACAGAAGAATTACCAAAAGGCTACAGTGAGCAGGACAATAATAGTCCTACTCTAGTCCACTTGGCCTCTAGAAGCCAAAATTGAAAAGACTTGAAAATTGAGTAAAGAATCATGAGGTGATGTGGTTTCCTTGGTCCACTAAAGCAAAAAGCAGCTTGTGTTTTTTAGGAGAAGGAGCAAGCAAAGAGTGAGGCAACTTTGGGGTGATAGCTTAGTGTTTTTCGATTAGCTGAATCTCACTCTGGCTCATGCATTCGTAACATTCAGAGTTTCACTTGAACTCTGTGCACACAAAAGAATCTGCTAAGGACAGTGGGAAATAACATATGGATTGAGAAAAGTAATAAATAAGGTGTAATGCATTTATTCTGGATCCATCCATTCTGCCTACCCACATACCTAAAGCACATATCACTGCAGTAGCTTAGCATCATGTCTTATCCCTGGCATGTTCATGTTTATGTATTTTTGTTCTGTGAAAAAATGAGGCAAATTACAGCGTTTCTTTACATTCCACATATGTTGTGTGTTATTTATTCATTCTTTTCTGCTCTTACCTCTAAGAAGTATTTCAAATCATCTTGACATCTCATCTATATACAAAAGCTAAGAAATTTTGCATTTCCACCAGTTTTACAACCTAACAAAAAACATTTCTTTTTTTTCAAATTTCTGTCATGTAAGGAAGTATTTTTGCTCATGCAAACCAAGTTTTTGCTTCACGAAACTGGGAGCTGCTTATATCCCTGTTGAGGCAATTGTGTAGGGTCAAAGGTTAAATTTAGATTCTTCTGTGGCTGATTCTGTTATCAAGTTAAGTTGCAGAATGATATTACCCAGCCTAGCAAGGAGAGTGGCCAAAAGGGCAGCAGAAGGACAGAGACAGTGATCATTCCTGAAGTCTAGCTAAGTGGGCTGAAGAAAGGCTTTGGTTCAGGATGGAGGAGAGAGTGGACAGACTGCTGCCTGACTCCTCTGAGGTTCAGGTGCTGGCTCCTCCAGCCTCAGTGCAGAACTGGGGTAGGTCTGTGTTTTACCACATATGTTTTTTATGATGCAGAAGAGGGAAGATGGTTTTAGAGGCCTTGAAAGAGGCACAGCCAAAGCAGCATCTAAGAAACTTCCTGGTCTTTTACCCCAATGCATGCTTAGAGACTTTAGCACTGTGTTTCTGAGACCATACAGAGGATACATGAGTGCTGCCTTTCTCCCACATGGCTCCAGGTTTCATCATCTGCCCAAAGAATGTGACTGAAGTACTGTTGTTCTTTAAATAGCTTTTTTTTTGGGGCTGATCAACGTTTCATGGCTTGATTTAATGTTCCATCCTGCCTTGCCCTGCCTGGCATGCAGAGCAAAAAGAATGTCTCCAGCACCAGTTATACAAAAGTGTAATGGTTTGGTGGATCTAGGTCAAATCAAGCAGCCAACACACTTCTTGAATACCTGGGACACGGAGCAGGGTCTTGGTGCCCTCTGTCACAGTCATTCTTGGCTGCTTGCCCCACATGCCGTGGCCAGAAGATTGATGAAAGCCCACTGAAGTCTGTGGGCAGTTTCAGGATGCTTTTGGATTGAGCTATCAGGCCTTTGGAGAGCAGAACCGTGGCCTTGTCCAGCTGACGCCAGGTCACGTTATGTGTTGTCTGATGGAGAGAAACATCACTGCCCTGAAACGTGAGGAGAGAGGGAGGATGTGAAAGCAATGGTAATTCCAATTTCTGCCTCTAGTCAGACAGGTGAGAAACGAAATTGAAAGGAGCTGCACAAGGTGGAGAGCTTGCAGTGGTGTGTGTTTGTTGTTGTTGTTTGGTTTTTAGTTTTGTTTTGTAAGAGAGAGACTGACAGATTCAAGCTCTGGGTGTGATGGAGGAGCTGAATTTTCCTAAGGCAGGCAATGGTGAATTACAGGACCTGATTTTTTAGAGAGGAGGAAGAAGGTGGGCTGCTCAGCACTGCGGGAAAGCTAGAGCCTTGTCTGATGTCTCACAGTAAGACACAAGAAAGAGAAGTCTGTGGAGGCTTTTTTTTTCAGCTGATCACTGGTGAGCAGTCAGGTCATTTCTAATTAGTACTTGTCAAATTAAACCAACTTAACCGACCAAGGTGGGAGGTATTATATCGGAAACTGGGATGTCATTCAGGGCTTTAATTTTCCAGCCCAACTACAAGGCTCTCCTGTGTTCTGCCACCCTTACCAGACCTTTACATGCTTTAAAAGAAAATGAGACTTCATACATGAGCACACAGAAAAGGCCTGACTCTGGCCTGCCTCGCTCCGAGGGTAACTTCCTGGCTCGATGCTTGGCATGAATAGGTCCTGCTCAGTAAGTCCCTTTGTGGTGTTGTGCTCCCTGTTTGTGCATATTGATAAGTGTGGGGCAGACTACAATTCTTTATTTATTCTATAGGTGTAAGAAGGGTAATTCTAAATTTTGACTCTTCTGCAGTGTTCAGCGGAAGTGACAGGAGCTGGTAGCTGATATCACGGCATTTCGGAAGTGAGACTGAAGAATGTTATGTATCCTCAGTGTACCATATTTCACATTTTTTAAGTGTTTAATGTTGTGTAAAATTTCACTCATAGAAACTTTTCATAAGGTATCTAAAAAAAAGCGTGAAGTAAGATTAGCAATTTGCACCTTTTAAAAAATGAACAGTACTCTTGTTGTTTTGATATACAGCTCCATTATCAATTTACATCTTTAAAGAGGTGTAACCTTCCTCTGATATCTTCTGCTCTCTTTTAGTTAGCTGAAAAGACTCAGTTTTACTTTGCCTGTATTGTACTTTCCTATGCACAGTTAAAGCAAGATTTTTCAAGAACTGGAGTGTGATTCAGCTTATTGTAGCCTAGGCTATCAGAGTTGACTGGTAATCTTGCCGAAGAGTAGCCCTGCAGGTTATTAAAGAATAAAAAAATCAGTTTCTGAGAATATATCAACAAAAATTTCTTCATGCTTGAGCAGTCACATACCCATAACCTTCTTATTTATCAAACTGGCTCCAGGGAATAGCACAACCTTCAGCCTGCTATTGTACAATGAACTGTGCCTGTTGGCAGAGCAATCTTGACTGATAATTCCCATCTTCCAGCCTGCCTTACCCAATCTGTTCAAAATGACTTACCCCAGCTATAGCACCCAAGGAGGCACCTTCTACTACAAGGTCCAGTTGTCAGAGGTCAGTCCATTTAGACTATTCTCCAGCATTCTGGTATGTCTGGGAGGCCTTAGATTTATGGACCCCACACAAATTTGTTGCAATGTAAATATAATAAACAGGGCCATGCTGTTAAACATTTGTAAACAATTCCTTTAGCTGGAAGATGCTTGCAGCCTTTTATGGCAATGGTTTTATTCTTAACTGTGAAACTGAAATCTTATCTTTGTTTCTTTTCCTGTTGAATTCCCTCACAAATATTTGGAGTAAACTTGTTATCAGACAAAAAAGTAGCTACAAGTTGCCAGTATTTCATACTGTTTTTTTCTTCCCCTTAATTAATAACAATTAACACATGGATGGTGAGGTTCGCAAATTAGCTTACCTCTGGGCTTCCACACAGGCTGAAGTGTGGCACACACTGCAAGGCACTGTGGCAGGCCAGACTTAAACATTCTGAGGGAGCTGTTCTTGCCCATCTCTCAAAGAAGAACTGTTCTCTGGCATTAGGGGAGGACAGTGAACCTGAAGATGACAGTCTGGCTGTTCACAGTATAAATCAAGGTTCTGGAGAATAATTCTTGATATGTCTTGGCCCAGACCTTGCTGAAATCTTGAGGACTTTCATGGCCTTTAGGCCTCATCAGTGAAGTTAGCCTTTGGTTTTAAAGACGGCTTGTCTCTGAGGTGGTTCCAGAAGGTATATGAAGCTTGGTTTCTTTGGCTGGATGAAACGGGAACCCAAAGAAAAGTAAAAGCATGAAACTATTGATCATTGACACTTCAGACTGAGGATTTTATAAGTTTAATGATACATCTTCCCAATTTATACATGGAAGTCACACAAAGCAATATTCAGTAAGAGATGCATCCAATGTAAGTGTCAAACAGTAGGACTTTTTCTCCTTTAAATGTAGAACTCTTTATGGAAACTGAACTACAAAATTATTGCTAAGTTCTTGTCAAATCTGCTAGCAATTGATTATATGGGGGAAAGCATGGTACATCATCTATCTGCTCTCTGCATGGGGGAATGATTAGGTCCTTTTGATCATTGGCAGGGATATATTAGGTTTCAAAATGAATCCACTCCTCGAGCTTTTAAAGAAGAGAACAGTCACTCCTGACTGAATGTTGGTGTGCATAGGAAGATCACAAATGTGAAATACACGGCTGCAGCACAAAAATATTTGAAAAACCAAAATCTTGGGTTTAGTCTCAGCTTGATTTATCTTTGTGCTGCAGGCAGGAGAGATGTCCCCAGTGGCAATGTTCTTTAGTGGCTTACATGGCCTCTGCACTGGTGAAAGTGTTGTCCTTGAAATCACCAAGGAATATCTTTATTTCAATTTCAGCTTGAGGTTATCATTATAGTATGTTTTAAAGATACATTTAATTCCCAGTTCATACATGGAAGTCATACAAATTATTGATTTTTAGCCCAGATCATTAAGAATTTTAACACAGGCTGTGGCTACTCAGATAAAAGAGGTTCTATTAAGAGCTTAACAAAGGTTAATTTTGGCATAAAATTGACTCATCAGCTAATGAGATAAAGACAACTTTATAATTGAATTGCTACATCTGGTAAAAAGTTCAAAGAGGAAAAACAACAGCTTTCAACATCTAAGTGCTTAGCGTAGTAGCTGTGCTTATTCCCTCACCCCAAGGAAGGTTAACATCCAGCCTCTCTTACTCTTTGTGTTTCTCATGGGAACAAGTCCTGCACCCTTTTCTAGCTGCATCCACTCTTACATTTTGCAGGGTAATATTTAAAATGAAGATGAGTGATGAATTCACAAGCAAATTTCTGAAAGCATTCAGATGAAAGGGGTTAGGTAACAGTCTTGGTGGAAGATGACACTACCCTCTTGCTCCCTCCCTGTGCCATCCCTTCAGCCTCCATGCTTATTCAGTAGCTGGTGGAGGAGCTTGGTAGAGAAAAGGGGAGGCAGCATCTCAGTCAGAGAAGAGGTGTAGTCACATTCCCAGTTGCTGTTATGAAGTAATATGCTGTATGGCAGTCTTCCTCTTGCATAACGTGTGAACCTACCGGGAGACGAAGAATTAAATCTAGAAATGTAGTTAATCTTCGAAGTTAATGGCAAACCATTTAGAGGGGCAGATGCTTAGCTGCTGTAACTTGCATGATTTGTCCCTTGAGAATCTGCCTTATTGACTATGGTGGGACCTTGTTATGGGCCTTGGGCTCCTATTGAGCAGAAGGGTCTCTTAATGACAGCACTGGCTGTCCTCTTCTTTTGAGAGCTCCTGGGTCTGAGTCGCATGTTCCCATCTATTTTCTTCATGGCTCAGGTGGACTGAACCTGGAGTTGCCTGCAGTGTTGAATGGGGCAGAACAAAGAATTTGATGGTGCTTTGGTGGGAAGTGGGATTAGATAAGGCACAGCAGGAAGGAAAAGCTGGGTATGAGTGAAGCGGAAAGCCCCAAAGCATGAGAAATAGAGCAGTTGTGGGGCTGAGAGTGTGGTGAAATGGCAGCTGAGGTCAGTCTGTCCTCATGGAAAGCTGAATACTTAAAGGCTGAATGACTGGGCCACAGTTTGTGATGAGGTTTGAAATTCAGCAGATCTTCTATCCTCATTCCTTACACCTCCTTCAGAGGATGAGAAACTTTTCTGCAAACAGGCACCCCGACAATGACAAACCGAATCCTCATTAAAACAAAGAAAGGTTAAGAGGAAAAAATAACCTATTTAAAATGAGGTAACTCACCAGTCTTTGAGCTGTAAATTGACAATAGGATTTATATAAATCCATAATTGTATCTCTTTTACCTGCAGTTAGGCTAGTTAATGATGAAAAAAGTATAAAGCCTATCGTGAGGTTTTAATGAGGATTCTTTTTGCAGAGTTAAAAAAATCCACCAAATTAAATTCTGCCAATTTACTCCATTGCAAATTGAGCGCCACCCTGTGCACAAAAAAATCGTCAAGTAGCTTAAATCAGTTACAGCTAAATGTGTAAGTCAGCGTGTGCTTTAGCCTTTAGTCATGAAGAATATATTAGATTTTTAAAATAAATGGTTTTCTGCTGAGTCTTCATTGCAATGGCTTTCTGACTTTTAATTAAATTTTCAGTACTTGTGGGTGCTTCTTCATGTACTTTGTCCACAGAATTCACAGCATCTCTATCATTATGTGAGGTGGAAAACCAGATTGGAGATTATTAAGCTTGTTCACTCCTTTGTTATTCGCTAGTACAATACCTAGAGAATTTATTTTTTCTCTTGTAAGATAAGAGCAATGCATTTATTTTACAAAAATACTCTATAAGAATGAAACAAGAATGCATAAACTGAACATGATTAGTGGTAGCTGGTAGCTTGTTACATTTTGCTCATTAGACACCTCTGGTCTCTTTCATTGGTGTTAAATGAACTTAATGTAAATTAATAGGTACAAGTTCATGTCATTTGGAAGAAGCTTGTAAGGAGAAGGGGCAACAGCGGGTGTTGTTGGCCTTGTGAGGAGTGCTGGTGCCTGCGGCTGATGGAGGGAGCATCTGCTCCTCATGTGGGATGGCAGGAACTGTCTCTGAGAGGTTGGGCATTGGTGGTTTGAGGTGAGGGACAACTTCACACAACAATTGGGAGGGGGAAAAAGAGATCGATGACTGGTGTCCCTGGGAACCAGCGAGCACTGTCTGTGTGCTGGCTCACTGTCTGTGTGCTGGCTCACTGTCCCAGCAGCCCAGTCTCTGGGAGTGGTGGCCATGTTGGCTCCATGCCTTTGGAACACCCTGAGATGCTCCACCTAAAATGTTGTACCTCACCTGGCCTGCAGGCTGACAGCCTTCCCTCCCCACCCCCTCCTGTTGTGTCTGTGGGCTTTGAGGTGAAAAAGCTTCACTTGAGAGAAGTCTGAATGTGTAATTTTGAAAAGGGTGGGAAAAAGAGCAGAGCCCATGCTGCATGCTCTGCCTGCAGCCACATGTCCATAGCAGAGCTGCGGGGGTGAGAGCCTGCATAGGACAATTGCCTGTGTGTCTATGAGGGAGACACAAAGTCATGCAAATGTGACAGAAGGATGCAAAGGTATAAGAAATATTCTTAGCTCCCCCCTGCCTATCAGTGCTTATTGAGTGTAACAAAAATGAATGTGGCTGGGCAGTGGTGGACCTATCATGCACCTAATTTCAAGTGTCTCATCACCAATTATCCCCATACGTATCTGTTCTCTTTACCTGATGGACTAAGATTGACTCTCAGACCTGGGCTCTCTTTCTCCTCTCTCAGCGCCGCTTCCAGCATGTCATTTTTTCATCTGTCTGCAGCTGCCACTTTGAAGGCTACAGCCTGGATCACTTACTGTGTGTCTGACTATTTTGTCTGCAGCCAAGTGTCAGTCCTGGGGGACAGCATCCCCCCTCCCACCCCAGTTTGTTTTATTACAGGACAGCTAACAGTCTCTTCCTGGAATTTGGTGTAAACCAATTTCACAGGGAGCTAGGCCTGCACAGAAGAGACTTTAATGTGGGCTCCAGGGGGATGTTGAGGATGGAGAGAGTAATGGACACTCTTCTTTTTTGTAAGTGTAGGAGAATTATAAAATGGTGTCATTGCAGAGTGTTTCTTATTAACCTCTCCCAACATTGGCAGGAACTGACTGGAAAGTAGGGATTATGGTGGGGATGGAAGAGAGGAAAATTGGGAAGTTGGTTAGTTTTTGTTTTGTGTCAAAATGAACAGTGCAATTTTTTGAGGGGTAAAAGAGAGGTATCCAGAACCAGCCTTTCTCTTCTCCCTCCCTCCTGTTGCTGCTCGCTCTGAATGTGGGCAAGCCCTGTTCAGATCCCTTCCTGGCCTCTTTCAGAGCAAGTCTTGGGCCAGAGCATCCAAGTGAGTAGCAGCAGCAGCAAGGTGCCTTGCAGTTTTTGGGGGGGTGGCTCTGTATGGACAAGAGTGTGCTGGGTTTGGAGGGGTTTTGCCCCTCTCCACACTGGCAGGATGTGAGCCAGTCGCAGGCCATGCAGGCATGCTATCACAGTGGCCCTGGAGACCTGTTTGCACTCATATTTACCCCCCATCTCTGGGTCTTCTATCTCTCCTCTTGCAGGTGTTCTGTAGAAATGGACTCCAGAGCACATTTTATATAACAACTTACCTGTTTGGCTGTATTTTTCCAATGAAAGGTGTTTTTTAGTAAGATATTGGCCCAGCTCTATACAGAGGTTGCTACTCTAAGCCATTAGCTATTAAGCACTTCAAATCTGGGGAAACCGCCAGTTCTTATGGTTATTGTGGCACTTTGCTGAGATGGGGTTGGGTATCTTACCGAGGGGGTGTTCAGGGAAAGTAAAAGTAAAGAGCGACAAAGACCCAGCCTTATTTTTGGTTCCTGTAGGACAGTTTGCGTGGAAGGTGTCATTATTATATTCAAGTGCTGTGAGCAAAGTTATTAAACACATTAAACATTCTCCAGCAGACCCATGTGAGCTCTCACTCATAAAATTCTGGTAAAACAAGTTTTCTGACCTAAATCAGCACCAGCCCAGCACTAAGGAGCTGGGTTCTTTATTCGTCAAGGTACCCTCCTTGTCAAAAGGCATTTACATAGAGCCCTGCAGCCTGTGCACTAATAGCACCTCCCCCTGCTCCTGCCTCCTAGTGGGCTGTCTGAAGGAGGCTATACATATGTATTAAGTTATTAAGCAGTGGTATGGGTTCTCACAAGTTCAAACGCAGAGCATGCTGTGCCTATGCTCAAATGTCTCCAGGAGGGCCTGGATTAATAGAAATGCAAATGGAGCATCTGCACAAGGCCATATGATTAGAGCCTTCCCCCTCACACCTCAAAGTCAAAAGCAGAAAAACACTGCATGTGAAATACGACCAAAAAAACTTGGTGATATAATATGCAAAGTCTGTTACCAATTTCAACAGCAGTCAGCAAAACATTGAGCCTTACCCCACTTTAAGCACCATTTGCCCTACCTTTTCAAAGGTAAGTGGTTTAATCAGCGTTGAATTACTTGGTTCTTAGAGTCCATAGCAATTTTTGCCTTTGCTGGGGATTCCAGCGAACTACAGCTCAGCCCTGTCTAGCAGGAACACTGCTAACCTGAGCAGAAAAGCTCTTACAGCATGCCAGCTTATGCAGAGCTCTTTCTGGACTGATGGGAGGTTTGAATGCAGCACATGCTAGTAAAATCAGCTAGAGCAGATACGCTCAGTCAAATTCTTCTTTCAGGAACTGGTATTGATGTGAGTCTACACGTAATCATTCTGTTTCCTTCTATCTGACAGCAGGATTTCTCTTGAGACACATCCTGCGGTGTCAAGATTTTACATCCTTCTAGACACAACCATGGTGTGAACTAGTGTGGCCTTATCAGATGCTGCTTTCTGTTGCCACAAACATGGAATAACCAGAAGGTACTGAAGCTATTATTTTGTGCCCTTGGTCCCAGCCGGATTCATGAGATGTAATGAGAGAGGGCTATGGAAAAAAAAATCAAATTTTCCCTCAAGTAGTGTTATCAGGTTTCTTAGAGATAGTAAATGAGAACAACTCCTCTGAAGAGAGATCTAGATTTTTCTGCAGGAAATACAGACTTGTGTGTGTTTGATACCCATATAAACAGATTTTTTTTTTTTGGTCACTTCCTAGTGGTCTGTCTTCTCTGGAGATCAACTGTCCTTTGGCCAGGATCTTCTGAAGAGAATCTCATTCCACCAAGAACTTCACTGGCTCACATCTGTAGGACCAGAGGCGTGCTGTTCTTTGCCTGCTTGCCAAGTTGATTCCAGCCTTGCATGGCCATGGCAAAAAGAGAGGTGTCCATGGGGAAGCAGCTTACTGTTATCTTCTGCATATGAGGCCATCTTCCCATTGGATGTGGATCTGCTCTTAACACACTTCAGAACCAGGTATGTGCAACAAATCTCTCTTATCCTCAAGCCTCACCCTTGCATATCTGTACCATGGATGTATCTATGCAACCAAACATAATCCTTTCCATTTTTGTAAGTCTAAGTATTGCAAACCTTTTTTTTTTTTTTTTTTTTTCTACACAGTTGTCATATCCACTTGACCAAGAAGGCATCTTGGCTTTGGAAATATTTCTTGGAATAGGATTACAGCTGTGATTCTAAATTTAAGTCACTATTAGTGATTCTGTCAGAATAAGAAATCAGACTTTCACACTTTTTAGAGGTTTTATTTAGTTTATCCCTGACAATGACTCTCCTGATGGTATAGGCTGTTCGCAGATGCTGATACACTTACTGTCTCTGTGAATGAGGGAGCAAACTCTTGAGCTCTTTCATGCCCTAAAATAAGGCTCGTGAGCAGCTGTTGTTGCTTGTACAGTGGGTTTATTTAATATGTAAAGGGTAAAACCAGATCTAGAACTCTGCCTATAATTTTCTGTATGGAAGTGGGGAAACTAACCTGGACATAACGTAACTTAGGTTGCGAAAGACAGTCCCGTATATCTGATTCAAATACCCCTCAGTTAGGTGAACCTTACAGAGCTGCTGGTGATCATGCTTACTGCTTTGAGTGACTTTATCAGCTGAAATATGAACACTGCCCTACAGACACTACAGTTATTTCCTTAAGAGCAATCACTGCATTCTCTGCCTTTTTCTGCACTGCTTGTTATTGTAGTCCATATTTTGGTAACCTGCCGTGCATTCTGAGAACTCCTTTCCTACGTCTGTTCCAGCAAACATGCTCTTCCACTTTGCCTTAGAAAACTTGGAGAATTTGTCCTTCTTCCCCATCTCAGGCTTGTGAGATGGAAAGTAAGCCAGAAAACAGCTAGCTGTAGAACAGTATGTTTTACTTTTGTCAAACAGCATGGGAAAAGCTGCAGGGTTTTTTTTGCAGGCAGCTTAAAATGGACTCTATTTGTAAGGGAAGTAAAATTCTGTATATGTCCTTACACAGTGTACCTGGAATTGCTGAACATTGTCTTTTTGTCTTTAACATTCACAGTGCAAACAAAATGTTGAGCTAGAATGGGAAATTGGGTGTGATTCTTCCATTCAGAGTCAGAATAAGGTGGCTGAGCTGCAACTGACCTCACTGTTTTGATAGGTGCTGGCATCCTGGTTCACAGTTTTCCAGCAGAACAGCAGCATGACTCTTCAAAGACATCACCCAATTCATTTTTGTGGTAGTTAATCAACTTTATTATCTGTTCTCAAACCTTAGAACTAATAGTACGTAAATTCCTAACTAACTCTATGCATCAGGCCTACACAGACCAAGATAGAGAAAGAATTAATAAAATAGACATATGAGTCTCTGCCAATTTCTCTGTGCATTAAAGGCTAGTGATTGCCCAGCAGTGAGCACATTTGTGTACATACCTCTCACATGCCATTAACAGAGCTGACCTCTTCCAGCAGCATACACAAACCTAAACTACAGCTAGAGGAACCCTTTTATTTTGTTTAATAAGAATATATTATTGTAATACTTGCAGTTTGGTGTGGAAATGAATAAAGGAAACAGTCCCCTCAGGTTAGATGAGAATCTGACTTTCCGTATATTATGGGCAGGATGAGCATAATATTTAATGGGAGAAGAGGGCCATTTCTGTCCAACCAGTTGCTGCAGGTCTCCATAAAAACAGCAATATGTTTCAGGGAACCTGGTTGCAACCTTGGTTGCAATTTCCATGGTTGATTCAAGTACAAGAGGACGAGGAACGAAGAAAAAACAGTAATTTGAGATACAACAGAAATATGCAGTAATAAGGAAAAAAGTAAATTATTATAACCTTTACAATGTAATGTTATTTGTTCAAGGTGTGATTCTGTTCTGAAAAATAGCGTATCAGTTCAATGTGAATGAGTGGCTGTGTCTGTCTGCTTTGATATCTAAAGCAGGAGTTTGCTATATATAATGTATTTTTATTTAGGTAATAGCAAGTAGCTGCCTAAGTGAAATTCTGGCTATTCTGTCATATGTATGACCTAAAGTGAAAAGCTAAGGTATTCAAATAATATTTGAATTTGAAGCTGCCTTTCAGCTATCTAGAAAAAATGCTGTTTTACTCCTATGAAGGGGGCAGAACAGGGTACTTACAGGTGCAAGTATGAATGAGTAGTGCAAGAACCTACTCCTTCTTGTTCACTCCTGCCACTCAGTGGGAGATTAGTACAGCCCACAGATCAGGTGTTGAACAAATCCTGTGTGTACTGCTGGCCTGTTTCAGGGCAATCCCAGCCATGTAAATTTAAATCACATTAAAAGGTTTTAGTTCACATATAGGTACTTGCAGTGCTGTGGCAGCAATTGAAGCTGAAGTGGAGAGCTGGGTTGGTAACTCTTTAACCATTTCAACTAGGTCATCAGAGGAGGTTTGGTTGCTCTTTTGCCTGGTTCTTGCTGTATCTTGTCCTGGCATGTACTTCCCCGCAATGCTCAGCTTCTGCTTGCTGAAGTGGTTGAGCTCCGGCACTTCAGAGGATGTTGCAGATTCCAGTGAAGCACTTGCTTATGGGGAGACTGCTGAGGGGATCCCTAGGGCCAGGTCTTCCATTGTTGTCAAGTGTCTGAGCCCCAGTGAAGCTGTCAGTCAGAGCATGGTGCTGCAGAAGAATCATTGCTGGCAATGCTGTGAGGTAAAGGGAGAGCCTGGCTGATGGTCAGATCCCACCTTGAATCTTCAGGGAGAAAGTTAGATATCTAGCATTCTTTGAGGCTTTTTCCAACCACATTTAATTAGGAATGAAGTAGGCCTCTCTGAAAAAGGAGCCCTTTGTTGTTGTGTGCATAATGTCACTTCTTAGAATAGCACAACACAGTAAAGGTTGTTTAGGATGAATATACTGGAAAAAAAATACAAATCACTCCTTCAGGAAGGCTTAACGATGGGGTAGATACTTCCCTCCTTTGAGTTTAATCGACAGGTAGTAAATTAAGCAGCTTCTTGCCAGGTCAGAGCCATGATGAATTATGAAGCTCCACTCAGTCCCCTAGGTGGACTGGCTTCAGCTCCATTGCTTCAGAGGAGGGGACATACATGAGGCACAGAGATCAAATGGCCCATCCAGACAATTACAGCAGGTTTTAGTTAGCCTGACCCTTTCCCTTCCTTGCCTCTTTGCTCCTGACCTTTCACACAAAATCCCTGTTTGTGGTGGTAGTTGTTTTGTTTGTTGTTTTGGTTTTGTTTGTTTGTTTTTCTTCTTCTCCTGCATCTACCAGTTCATTGTTAGTAGGCTGGTTCTTTTGCTCTTTACAATTTGGTGACATCACGTGGGAGATGTAGTTTAACATTGGCCTGTACAAATGGAACAAGATGGGAAGCAGGTTCTAACAAAATCATGCTTTTATTTCAGTGACAACTTATAGGACAGGCTAAAGAGAGGCAAAGATAACTGTACATCAGAGATTTCTGGATATAACATGTTCTGCAAAAAGATAGCTGTCTACACATAGTAACTTTCTGACTTTTGTGTTTACTGTAGTTCCCTTTAAAAGTGCTTTTGAGGACTGCAAGGAAGAACTCTTAGTTACAGTGAAATAATCCCCTTCAATAGCAGTCACCTTATATAATACCAGCAAGGCCAGTTTTAGGCTTTTAGAGAGCTAGTGAGCGGAGTCAGTGGTATCCTGTGGATACTACTATATGTCATTTCTTTAAAAAAAAAAATCTTTCTGTTGCTGGCTGGGAATCTCTGAGCCTTCACAGTTCTTCTCTCCGAAGTATCAGTGATCTCCACGTGTTTGGCTTCTCTTTGAAATGCTACAAGAATACTCTTTCTTGCTGTGTTTTAGGGCAATGTAAAATGGTGCACTCAATGGACTCTCAGATCTGAAGGAAAAGTAGTTGTTTTTTTGGTTGACATTTTTCCTTTAGTTCCCATCCTTCTTTTGAAGTGGGCCTAGATTTACAGGTATTGTGCTTCCAGCTGCCACACACAAAACTAAGGTGAGATGTTTATTTTTTGACTACTAAGAAGTGCAGGGTTAAAATTATTTTCTACTACATGAATGGTAGTGTTGTGGGTTTTTTTTGTCCTTCCCGTGTTGTCTGTGTCCCCTCAAAACACATGAATAATTAATTGGAGAGTAGCCCCAGTAGAGATGGCCACCTAATGCAGATGCTCATGAGAGGCTGACCCTACAATGTTACATGTAACAGATGAGTGGAAGGAGAAAAGAATCAGAATTGTGGCAGCCTGAGAAACAAGCCTAAAAACATGGAGTGCTACTCCTCACCTCCCAGCAGCTTAATCATTCCAGGTAACAGCATGGCAGAAAAGTGAACTGCTCTAATTTTAAAATGAATCACTACCATGGGTCAAGAGATGTCCAGAAGGAATTGGAAAGGGCAGGATTAGACTTGTGGATGCCCTTCTGCCTGGAATACAGCTTTCTAGGATGCTGTCAGATATCACAGAATCACAGAAGGTTAGGGTTTGGAAGGGACCCCAATCCCCCTGCCAGAGCAGGAACACTTAGATGAGGCTACACAGGAATGCGTCCAGGCGGGCTTTGAATGTCTCCAGAGTAGGAGACTCCACAACTCCCCTGGGCAGCCTGTTCCAGTGTTCTGCTACCCTCACTGAGAAGAAGTTTCTTCTCAAATTTAAGTGGAACCTCTTGTGTTCCAGTTTGAACCCATTATCCCTTGTCCTACAATTGGTTGCTACCAAGACGAGCCTGGCTCCATCCTCATGACACTCATCCTTGTAATGGTATTGGTAGCACTGTGAGAAATGTCTCAGACTTCTAATGACCATAATTTGTTACAGGTAATTAAATATATGATGCAAGTGCTACACAGCAATGGATAATGTGCTGGGCTAATTTTCCAGAAACAACAGTCTAAAATCTGTGGAGGACTAAGTGGAGCATGCTGAATGCTGCACACTTCAGATAACCAGACTGGCTGCTTACAGGTCCAATATGCAGAGATGAGGCCTGTGTGTTTGAGAACATGGGCTATCCTATACACCTAGATTCTGAACAGCCTGTTTGTGGAGCAGCTGTGGCTTTCTTAAGTCCTGTGCTTTCAATATATCATGTCTAATATTTTAGTCTATAGCTTTATGCTTGAATTTTATTCCTCTATGGACCTGTTTCTGTTTTCCTTCATTTCTCAGTCCATTCTCTTTTTTGTTCCTGATGTCATTTGGCAGGGCTTTTATTTCACTTATTGTAATTCTCCTTTCCCACCTAGGCCTGACAATAGCCAAAGGTCTGCTTGGCCTTGGTACATCATGTACTCAAGTGGGCAACCTCATCCCTAGACATGAGAGGTGACCTTGGCTAGAAACTGTCTGTTGCCTGCATTAAACAAAATCTGAGAGTTCATTGTGTCTTCATTGGTAGTATGAAGAGTCCTTCTACTCCCACTGGGGAATTCCTTGCCAGGTCCTACATGAAGATGTGGAAATATGGGTGAAACTTCTAAGTTTGGGTAGATTCAGGGTTACTTACCTGTTTCTACTCTTCAGAGATACATGAGCAACCAGAGTGAATGAGCCCTAGGTCCTAGATGCCAGGCTTGTATCACCTCCAACTGCTGACAAGGAGAAGGGAGAATAATTCCTGGCTCTGATCAGAGCCAAAGGGCTTGTCTAGGAGCCTCTTCCAGGACACTGTGCTGTGGACTCTGGATATACCTTTTGGCCCAATGAGGGAACTTTCAAGACAGAATTTCCATGGAGAAACAAGAGGTACTAATTTGTTGCTCAAAGCTGAAAAAATAAACGATGTTGCACTTCATAAATAGGGTGTTAATGATAGCACTGAAATAATCGATTTCTCCTCATTAAATAACAAACAACACAAGCTGGAAAATTAACCAGTTTGTTTCACACAGCTGGATTAATGGAGAACCAAGTGGGTCTTAACTTCCCCTCACCAATGAATAATGGCCTAGAGAAACACAGTGCTAATCAAGGCAACACTGGTGGTAGTAAACAAGTCAATCCTGTATTTATTAGAGCAGTAGAACATGCATAATACATTGAGCTCTAGTTATCAGCTGAAAGTTGCATGATGCTGGCAAAATAGTCTGTAGTATCTCTACTAGAAGAAGATTGTTTCTGTGACAGGAAATCCATATGTCTAGGAGAAGAGGCATTAATTTAGCAGAAGGTGAGAAGAGTGCCACATGTGCAGCGGGTGTCCTGCTCTTGACTTAAAGGCCATTCAATAATAACTCTAAATGCATCACTAATATAGCAAAAGGCATTGTAAATCATTCAATGCCGTGCATTTGTAGACTTCTTAATACTGCTTAGATTTGACTAAAAGTTCAGGGGAAAACAGGGATAGTATTTAAAAATGCAAAACCAAAAACACTCTTCAAGGTAAGTCAGAATTTTTGCACAGGAATGTGCAGAGTTTTCAATGTCTGTGAAGCAAGTGTGTTGGAACGGGATTCAACTCACCTGATTTGCTGTGGTGTGCAGTAGGTTTGGTCTAAAGAACAGCACGCTAGATTGGACCCTGGAAATTCAGCGTCCTAGTTGTTGCTCTCCTTTTGACCTGCTGGATGATCTTCAGCTCGGGTTTGCCTCTTCATAGCATGCTTACAAGATATGGACGATGATAGTGCTCAAAAGCTAAAAGTGCCAGATGGAAAACACGTAAGGACTCCTATTTTCCTTCTTTATGTTTAAAGTATAATAATCATCTTGAGTTTGCAGGCTTTAGCAGAAATAGCTATGATGATCTCATTGGAGTAGTTTCCTTCTCATTGAGGTGAAGTTTTCTTTTTTTTCTGTTTTAGATGACCATTTATCTACACTTGACTGATTATGCTGGTATTCAGCATTAGTTCTATACATTCCTAATTTAATAAATAATAGATTTAGTGCTCGCACATTTGGAAGGTGGTCAGATAACCCCAACTTTTTAAGACAGCATACAGAGCATACAGAAAAGTAACTGCTATTCCAAAAGCTTCAATTCAGACTTGCAAAACCAGTTAAATCTCCTAAAGAGTCAATTGTCTTCCCTGAGGACTCCTTGGTTTTGTCTTTGATTTAATTCAGGCAACAGTCTTTATGGCAATGTTACTTATTGTAACTAATTACTAGTTGATGGTGTTCCTCATGCTGAGTGCAGATGTTGGTCTTGGCAGAAGTCAAATGGAAGGTATTTTCATTTTAAGATCAGCTCCATTTTCAGCAGCTAGTGGTGTCACCATTTCTTTTCCTAACAGATCACATCATGACACACAGGAAATGTGATTCTGCAGAACTGCAAAATCCAGAGAAGATAATGAAAATTCATGAAGAATTGATAAAAAGAAGAGGAAGTATGAAGGATATTCCTGAAGAAGCTGTATCAGTAGGGGAGTTTCTATTACAGGTAACTGGAGTAAGTCCCTCAGGAGTCTTCTGTTTTCATCTATTTATTAAACAACTAAGAGAGTAAGACAAACTATAAATTAATTATACTTGCCAGTGACATAAAGTCAAGGCAGTGGTGAACACAGATAATGCAATTCATAGACGACAGGGGGCCAAATTTTCTTCTTGCTTACACCTGTTCAATCTCACTGAAGTCAATGGAATTGGACAGGTGTAACTGAGGGGAGAATGTAGCCTCAGGCCTTTTCTAGAAAGGGGTGGAGAGCTGGTGAAAGATGCGTAATGTTAATAAATATGAAGTCTTATCCATTAGCCTGAGATGCACCAAAGACAAAGAATGAAGTGAGCAGGGAGAGGAGGTACACAAGGTGCAGCTTGGGTACTTCGCATACAGGGGCTCTGGTGATTTCAGGGGATGCTGTGAGTGCTCAGCCCAACCCAAAGCCAGGTAGCTTTTGTGGTGGCTAAGGGGAGTTGCACCGGTGAAGGATTTTGAATGTTTAGGTCTGTGTGCACAATCTGCAAGGCAGATGCAGCATAGCATATGCCTGTCATGCTATTTATTGGCGACTTACGGATATAGTAGCATGGAGTACCTCTTATAAATTAAGTGTTGTCTCATAAACAGATGAAGTGTCAGTACGTTTCAGCTCTATAGTTCTCTCTCTCAAACTGTTCATCAGACTCTCTTCTGATAAAAGGTATCCACAGCCTTATGTATTCATTCACAATCTAAATATCAGGTTACCAAGGTAACAAGCAGGTTAATCAGCTCCACCACACTTTTGTTAATTGAGGGAGAGCACTTCATTCTCCACTTCAGTCAACTAAGTACAATAACCTTTTTTAGTTGGCTTTTATAGACTGTTTTTGATCCACTTGACTCTGACACAGTTCCCTTCTCCAACTATAGTGCACAGTACTGTACACCAACAACAAACGTGATTCAAGTGCTGAATTACACAATGTGTTTTCCGACTGTCTTGTGCTACAATGTTCATACATAATTTACATTGGAATTGCATTAGGTTGTGTCCTTTGCATGAGATTGGTTGTCTTGTAGCTTATAGCTCCAGCCTTGTGATGAAGTCAGAGCAGAGCCATTCTGCACCAGCTTGGCTTTCAGAGAGCAGCCCATGGCTGAAACAGTGCAGAGGTGCAGAGGGGGTGGGGGAGCTTTTCCTTGGCTCTGCCCGAGGTATGTGCCCTGCCTCAGTTCTCCATCAGTAAAATGGAAGCTAATTTCCTGCAGGTGTATTGCCGATTTGGATTCAGGTTCTTCTTGTGTGTGATATGTTCCAAGGTAATCTGTGCCACTGCCTCATTTTTTCCTGGGACCCCTTATCTCTAAAAATTTAAAAGAAAGAAAACATCCTGCTGTTTCAAGTGCTTTTTGTGAACATTCAGTGCTTAGCCTGAGGCCCTCCCACCACCAGCATCTCAAAGCTCACAATGTTTCCTACAAGGATTTCAAGTGGTTGGCGATACTTTTTGCATATTGCTTAAGAAGGGAAGCATTTAACTGTCACTGAAATGCAGCCACTTCTGCAGTGTGGCATGTATTTATCATGCACAGAAATACTATCCAGCAATTACAGGTAGAAAGTAAACTGCTTGCAATAACTGCAGGGGGATTCAAGTAGGAAGAATGAATTAGAGCTGTAGTATTAATATAACTGATGCAGCTCATGGCAGGGAGTCTGGACTTTTTTTTGTATACATGTGGATGAATGTCCTGTTTTATGTCTGTCTCATGAGATGGGAGCCATAATAACACAATGCTCTCTAATGCCTGGCCAGAGAGTGAAGCAAGTAGCAAAACTTTGTCCTAGTTCATAAACGCAAGGGTTTCAATGACCTCCTCAGGCACCTCTTTTTAGCCACCAATGTAACCCTAAACCCACCTAGCGCCACTCAAGAAAGTAAAGAAATACTAAGAATTTTAAATTAGCACGTTCTTTTAGTGTTTGTCACTGTGAACATGAAAGATTGATTTGTGATGAGAACAGCATACAGCTGGCTTCAAGTTTTCACCAATATGGGACTTCTAAATGCCTGCTACTAGCAGTGCCTTTTTATTTATTGTGGTGTGAGCCTCTTTAAGTTTGGGAATCATCAAAATAGGGTAGACTCAGCCTTTATAATGCAACCCTCTAGGAACAATTTTATTCAGTCAAAGTAATACTGAGACCTTGGAGAGGAGAATGGGTCTAAAAAGCATAATTTTTTTAAGAGACGCCCTCGCACCAACCTTCTATTCTATATTATCATTAACAATTTCTGCTAACCCAAGAACATAGAGTGCTTTCTAAAGTACAAGCCAAAGCTCACTCAGCTATGTTAGAAGCAGATTTTTTGAATCCCTTAGTTCCTCAAGTCTTTAATACTGCCCGTAAATCTTGACAAAATTACTTTTTCAGGCTTCAAACAATGCTTTTTTATGAATTTTTCCAACTGTCACCTTGAGAAATATCTAAATGACCCAAGAACTACTTACATTTTCCATACTCTGTAAACCAAAATTTCACAACTGCCTATAATGTGAAATATTGTATCCCTCCTTCTTGGAAGAAAACAAAACAAAAGCACACAACAAAAAACAACCCCAAACCCTCACACAATCATGTTTGCTTTTTCCTCTTGACTGTATATCACATAAAACTAGCTCCTATTTCTGGTAACCAAGACAGAAATCTGTTACTTCAAAAATGAAAAAGTCTTAAAGTATAACAAAGTAGAGGCTGCTCTGCAAATGAGAAAATGTACTTCTTGCTTACCGATGGCAAAGTACATAGCGTAACTTCTTCTGGAGAAGAGAGAGAAAGAGCAGGGACACCCACAGTCAGAAAGCTCCAATGCATTTATGCCCATACTTCTGGCTAAGAAGAAAAAAAGCCCATTCTCAGCATCAAAACCCCTTTCAGCATCCTGTGCTTACCAGTGTTAGGAAAATATTATTGTCCTCTCTTCAGTCAATTTGCTCGAGATCCTAAACAAAGATGCAAAGTGGCAATCAAGAAAATTATTATGCTAGTTCAAAGAGAAATAAAAAGGTGTACTGAACCAAAACCAGATGAGTGAGATGTCTAAAAGTAACACCAATACCACAAGGATGGTTGCACTTCATGAATTGCTGGCAGAGAAAGTGACCCAAAGAGAGGGGTTTTTTCTGTTAAGTTTTTTGTTTGGTTTGGGTTTTGTTTGTTTGTTTGTTTTTTCGGTTTGTGTATTTTGGTTTTTTTGCTGGTTGGTTTGTTTTGGGTATTTGTGTGTGTGTATGTGTGTGATTGTTTGTTGTTTTGTTTTGTTTTCCTTTTCTTACTGCCATGATGGTCATATTAGAAATACTTATCTGATTGTAGTCACTTCAATATCTTTTTTTATTCATATATATCTAAGAGCATGCACATCCCTTCATTTAGAAGAAAATTTTTTTGCTGTTCATTTATGTAACTTTTTTTGACTGCCAGCTTTACAATATTTGGGAAAAAATAGAAGTGTTTGTGGTAGTGAAGCACTCACAATTAATTTACAATTAAAACATGAAACAGAAAAGAAAATTCTAAAGCAATGCACATGATGAGTTCAGCACAGAGACTATTCAGAAATTAATGCTAGAAAGTGCTCATTACAAAACATCTGAAAGTATTTATTTCTTGTTAATTCAGAGGTTTACTTCTCTCTTTCTATAGATCCACTTGGAAATGCGCGTTATATCCGTGTACTTGTGCAGAGTCTTCCTATCTTCACAGAGCTGTAATTAAAAAAAAAAAAGGCACAAAAAGACAAGCCAAACAAGTTGGAAAATTTAACAAAATAAAAAAGATAATATCTTTGTGATATAAACAAAAAATACAATAATGAGCACTGATGGGATGTGAGATTAATCCCACTCGTGAAAAACACCTCCATAAGTCATTCGTGACTAAGGCAGTCTTGAATTATGAGATTTGCAGTTCACTTGTGGGATAAATTACATACTCCTCAGATAACCATTATGTATCTGGCAATGTCTGTATCATTCACAGCTTTGGGCAGCAGCAAGAGGTTGTGCTTTCCTATTGCTCTAGCCGAGTGTGCTCTTCAAACATTTATTGTACAATGCTTATTGCAGGGGACAAATAATGCATATGAGAGAACAAAATTTACATTATAAGTTGATTAAACTGCTTAACAGTTTTTAGACACTCTCTAAATAAGGATTTTTAACCAGATTTAATCTATGTGGTGTTTCATGTCCAAAGAACTAGCATTTAATCTCTGTTTAACTGAAATTTAGTTAGCAATGTTGACACCTCTGCATTTTAACACTGGGATTTCTTTGTGGGACACAATCCCTTTCACTCAACTTAATATCCCATCTTGGTCTCTAAGGGAAAATAATTGAGTTTAGGCTAGTTTTAAATAGCGATAAGGACAGGGAACACAGATGGGTATTTCATTGATTAACACTAACACTGGCCTAAGGCCTTGGTGTCAGGCATTAGATTAGGACATTACGAAGAGAATGACAGAGTTTTGGCACTTTATTCCTCCTCAATAACATTCTTTCACATATTAAGTTTATCCCACCCTAGGTAGCTACTTTATCATGCAGAAGGCCTTAATCCACTGATGTGACTCTATCTGCTTTCACTTTGATGCTGCCTCTGTTTACAAGAGTAATGCAGCCTGTGTAAGACAAAGTACTCGTGACAAGAACAACTGAATAAGGCTTTTAGATGCACAGAGCTCTGACCTAAAAAAAAAAAGAAAAAAACCTTCAATAAACTTCAAAATACTCCAAACCAAAAGAGAAGGGAAAAAAAAATCAACAAGAGCCAGAAGCTTTTTGAAATGAAGTTATGTTGTTTGCATCATGAAGAAACAGACGTGAGTTTTTCATCAAGAAGATTCAACTTTACTGATCTTCTTGTACTGCACTTTATCTTTTCTTCACCTTTGACCTTCCTTTCAGTGTCTCCTCAAGGCATCATGAACGTAAGCCTTGTGGTGTTCTTTTAGAAGTAGGATTGCTGCTATCCCCTCTGGTGAATTTAAGCAGCTGTTGGAGTCAGCGACAAGGTTGGCTACAGATTTGGTATACTGGCTGGGAAAGAGATTATGGGTCAGTCCCCAGTGCTGGGAGACAAAAGATTCAAGCAGTTCAGGATTTTTTGGATATCCGAAAAAGATTTCATGAAATTTGTAAAGATCTAACAGTGTATTGCAGGTTTCATGTGGTCTAAACAGCTTATAGAAAGTAAAACTCTAGGTAGCCAGTAAGCGGTGTTTTCACAGCAATGCTCTTTTGCAGAGGTGTATGAGATCTAGTGTAATATAACTCCACAAAATTGCATTGCTGAAGACAGAAACTAGTAACCTTTAGCACTTGCAGGGACTGTGACTATTAGGTGGACTGCCAATTTTATGAAACTCAAACTAGACTATTTGTTCATTTATTGCAGAAAACCTGAGTTGCTGCTTAGTTGTTTTTTTGTCTCTAGCTAATAGCATATTTAACAGACCAGCTACTGAGCAGGGCATTTTGGATAACTTTTTTAAAAAGCTCATTATAGAGATACTAGCAAATTTGCCTCATTTTTTCTAAATCATGGGAAAATTTTGTAAACTTCTGAAAGACAATAGAGTTACAAGCAGCGAGCCAAAGGTTTTGACCTTATTGGTTTGAGTCTAATGAAGGCTTTCCTCCCACAAACACAGGCCTATTTAGTTTTGTTTGGAGTATCACTGCACTGGGATTCTGGCTAAAGGTAGGAAAGGAAATTGCCTTTTTTGGAAGTTTCAGATATTTACGAGAATTGTTATGCTGTGGGCTTTTTAAGCCTTCTGTGAATGTTGGCAACAGGGAAATGTTATATTTATGTTATATTTTTATATTTGCATATAAAAGGTCCTATTAAGATTGTTTAACTTTATTCATATGACATGGGGGCAATCTTAAATTGTTCCTGTTTACATGAACTGAAAATCTGGTCTCCAGAGTTCAGACAGAAACATGTGTGTTCTTCTTTTTCCACTTAAACTGGTACAGACTAGAAGTAACTTCACGTATATCAGTAGAGCGGAATGACAACCAGAAAAAAGACCCTGTCTGATGGGTGGGCTTTTCTTGCATCAGATTGAGATATTTCCCTTTTAGAAGAAAGAGTGAAATTCATCATATGACTTTTCCACCCCTTTAATTTTATTATATATGGTTGCTCCAACCTGTTTTATGGTTCGGACATTATATGGACAGTATGTTGTTCAATTTTTGTCACAAATTATGTGAATTCTGCTTGAATTCCCCAGCCAAAATCCTTGCTGTAGTTATCTCTTTAGAACACTATGATTATTTTTATAATGATAACAAGCAAGTGATTTGCGTTTACAGAGAATGCAATAGCAGATTCCAATTCTACTTTCCAGGTCATGAATTGTTTCTTGTACAGCAGCTTCAAGATGTAAAAAAATGTGTTTGTATTCCCACTTTCCTCAGTGACAGCTTCACTGCAGTAGAGTCTGTGGTAACTGTTCTTAGTGCAGTTCACTTTTCCTAAATTTCTTTGTAAAATGAGATGTTCTTAGCAGTGCCTATGAAAATGAAGGCTCATAGGACTAAGCTTGAGCCTGACAAAGTGTGGTTGGGTACTGGGAAACTCCTTCACTTTGTTTTATCCTGGCAGCCTAAACCCAGTTTTCTAAATATCCTTTCTTGGCAGCATTTCAAAGCAAAAAGAAATTATAATGGCAAATTGTGGCTTCATTTTTTTCAGGCACGCACAGTGGTTGCCAGCAATCAGCATATTGATCTTCATTGGCCATCTAATGCAGGATTTCAGCTCTGGCTTCTGGAAATGAAAGGTGAGCACAAACGTCCTATGACCTGCCTGTAGTCTCCATAGATAAAGAATTTGCATTCGTTTGGATAGGACTTGAGAACATATAAAGACCTAACAGTTCAAAGGATGATAAAGAAAAAAGCTGTATTTGTTAGTTCAAAACACTGAATTGATATGAATTTAACTAATTGTTTACTCCCAGCCGCAAGTTTTAAAAAACTCTCTCTTTCAAGCACTTGTTTTGCAGCCTGTTTCTCTTTACGGTAGATTGAAATTTTAGGTTGTTGGAGGAGAACTGGCTGGAGTTGTGAGGCTTTGATTTCTTTATGTGCAGCACCAAACAAGCTGGTTTCAGATTTGAGAACATGATGTTACTTCTGATCATGAACACAGAGTTTCTTGATAGTATTTACCCTTTGGTACAGGACGTCCTGACGGATAGGGTTTTAAATCTTCATGTGTTTGGGGTTTGTTTTGTTTGAAAAGGGATTATGCCAGTGCAGAAAAATGTAGAACAATATTTCCTTGAGATTTCCTGTCAGTGTATGAGTTTAATGCACTTGGCAGCACTGTTAATAAGCCACAGTGGTAGTTACTATCTGTCATGTTGCCAAACTATCTCAAGGCACATTTGTCTTTCTCAGGCAGGGGAGACTATGTCATGGAAATGCAAAGCAAAGCTATGCTTTTAGCCCATCCCAACCACATACCCACATCTGGTGCTTCTGGACAGACCGTAAAGGTGTTTAGTTCCATCTATCCAACATTGCACCCAGAAAGGAAATGCAAAGGTCTAGTCACTCTCTACAGCATAGTCCACTTCCAAGGCAGCTTCAGCCGTAGTCTCATGAATATCACAAAAATACCACTGTTGTTCGATTCATTGGGTCACTGGCAGCCTTCTCACAGACTCAGAAGTGGCAGGAGACAAAGATGAGCTACTGGAGCCTCAATGGGTCTGAGAATCACATAGGCAGCCCAAAGCCCAAACCCAAAGCCAAAGCCTCCAGAGGTCGTTGCCCTGCTGCTGGATGTGCCAGCTGTGCCACTGAGCAGGCTGCTGCTGCACTGCCCCTGTGCCTGGACAGGGGGAGAGGCAGACAGTGAGCCTTGGAAACAACGGCTACTCTTACAAGATACACTTGTGTGTTTTCTGCCTTTGAAAGAAATGTGGTGTGGATGTGCCTGGAGGCCAGGGCACCAGCATGGCAAGGCCTGGTGGGAAAACGGGCCAGGAAAGTAACGTACCCAGGCAGAAAAAAAAAAAAACAAACCCCCCAAATGCAAATAAACAAAAAGAACCCCCAAAACACCACCCCCCAAACAAACAAACAAACAAATCCCCCCCACACTTAATTAGATAAAATCTGCAGGTGATAAAGCTGGTGAAAATAAGCATTAATGTTGAAGCGCCACAGTAATTTATTGTGTTCCTTTTTTAAGCATTCCACAGTTTCTTGAGACAAATAAGAAAAGTATCTAATTGCAAGTGTCAGGTTGGCTCTGTGTTGCCCAGAGGCAATTCCTGTGTCACTACTGGGGTGTAATTCCCACTATCACTGGTATCAAACACACTCTCAAGCATCTGATTTTACTCTCAAAAAGTGAGATGATCACATTAGGGCAAAATTACATCCTCAGTGTTTATTGTGTGCAGATTGCCAAAAAACTCAAGTAACCAAGGTGTCAAACTTCCTTGACAAAATCATACTCTTAGAATGGATTTCATCTTAAATACTCACTTTCATCTAATTCAAGCCACCTCCTAAGATGACTGTGCATCTGAACATAATCTAGGCAATAATGAAATGGCAGTTTAAATAAAACTGAAAGTCTTTAGGCCCCAACTCAGAATTAAAACTCTTAGAAATCTTGTCTAATGTGTTGTTTATGCTGCCTGCCCCCATTCTTTGAAAAATGCAGGCTAGCCAAAAGTTTTTGATCCTTCTGCTATTAACAGATGGTATATGTAGCTAAGGATAAGCTGGGACTATCACTTAGGCCACAAGCAAAAGGGTGAGGGATGCTCCCCTGTGGGTACCCTTAAAAGGCCATAAGCTTGAGTAGCAAAAATGAAAAGGTCTAGTGCTGGTGTTAATTACGCAGAAACCACACAGAAAGTGCTCGCTGTCACAGAGTTGAGAGGTTGTGCATCCCTTCCACAGATAAAAGGCATGGTATGAAAACATTTTGCAGAGGACAATGAAGTGAAGATTAGCATAATCTTTTGCAGTATCCTCAGTAAGCTATCCATGAGTGAGCTGCTTTTTTCTCATTCCTTTTGCTCTAATGTCTGGATTTAAGGAATGGCAATGTAAGAATAGGCTTTGTCCTTGAAGCCTGACAGTTGTGTTTTCCCGCCTTCATGTGATCATCCTTGTTGCTAGTGTACTGCTTTTCTGGTAATCAGACAATGGAAGGAAAATGAAGTGTCAGTTCATTGACAGAACCTTATCCTGACTATGTTTTTTCTTAATCCAGACTCATCAGTGTTCTCGCACTCCCTGTATTTCCTCACTTCTTCTGAATCAATAGTGCAAAATCAC
This sequence comes from Patagioenas fasciata, assembly GCF_037038585.1. Lineage (NCBI taxonomy): Eukaryota > Metazoa > Chordata > Aves > Columbiformes > Columbidae > Patagioenas > Patagioenas fasciata. The sequence goes on from NC_092525.1 coordinate 32,632,005, forward strand.
TTCTGTAATTGTTTGAGATGTAAGTAAAAGCAAATAACACAGGAAAAATCCCAAAAATAGCTCCACGGAGCCTAAAAGCAACGTAATTGTGTAATTCCTCTCTGCTTGGGAGGAGAGCGTCTGCGGCAGATGCCTGTTTAGCATGGTAAATTGAGCATGCTTTCATACATACCTCGGCAAAAATGGCTCTTTAGATGCACGTCCTCTGGAGCACAATGCTTAGTTTTAGCATGGAGGTTTAGCCATATTCACACTACAGTTTAACGTGCCTGTCTCTAGGGCTGACGCAGTGGCTAATACTCAAGTTTGTTAGGCACTTTGATCCTGAGTGCCCTGTTTTAAGTCTTGCTACTACTGGTTAAGCTAGCACTTTGTTACTGCAGGGATAACTGGAGGATTCGGAGTGTTGGGAGGCACTATCCCCAAGATCAAAATATAAAAATAGGTCTGAGGTCAGGGAACTGTATAGACCCCCAGAAGCTTTTCAGTTTTACAACTGGCGATAGTCTCTTAAGTATATATAAATCGTCATTAGGATTCTGACAAAGAAGTGCACGATGGGATTGCTGCAGGGCAGGCTCTTTGAATCTTATTCCTGATAAAAACCACTTCTGGCTGGCTGACAGGAGACAAGGCAAGTTCAAGGAAGGCATTAAAAACATCTTAAATCTATTGATGGCAGCAGAAGTGTTGGGATGAATAGTTTGGGATTAGGATGAAGACTTCTGAGTGCAGTCAGGGCAGAGAATTCGGGGCCAGCTGGCAATTCCAAGGGAAAATATGTCTCTGAATATGGTCAGATTCAAATAATAATTCACAGGATCACTGTGAAACTCTGAGAGGGAATAGTTGATTTTTTTTTTTTCTTTCTTCCTCCCTGCCCTCCTGCCAAGAAAAGCCTCCGTCTGATTGAAATATCACTGGCAGGAGGCAAGCTACCTATCCTGGAGTGCCCCAGAGAAGGCACGGGTGGGGGGCAGCAGGCGCTGGCTGCAGTGCGAGGCCAGGAGCGGGTTCTGGGGGTGATGGGCCTCTCTGCCCTGCCAGGAGCAGCTGCAGCCAAGCCCGGCACCAGGGACTCCCCACGGCTCCTCTTTAACTTGGGGACAGTATCTTTCCCCTGCCCTGCTTGTCCTGGGCAGCCTGGGACAACAAAGGACAAGGTGCCTTTACCTCCCTGGGGCCAAAATTTCCTTGGTGAGCACAGAGAGCCTCACTACTCATCTTTGTACATCGCCCAGCAACACAGCTCCTCCCATGGCAAGGGCTGCAGAGAGGCTGAAGCAGACCAGGCTGTGCCCACCAGCCCAAAAGCTTTGGGTGGTGCATACCCGTGTCACCAAATTAATGGCTGCACAGTTGATAGTTACATTTGGTTTCCCAAATTCTTCATTCCCCAGAATAACATGAATGTAGAGAGTTTTGCACTAGAAGACCAGTAATGTCTAACCCCCTGACTCAGTAATTTCAATGTGCCTCTAGACCTACTGCTCTCAGTCAAGGAAAGCATCTGCTGGTGTAGTATCACTCATTTATATTTGGATTTTCCATTAATGAAATTAGCACTGAATTGGTTAGACTATCACACTTTCCACAGATCTTGAGGTATAAATCTCTGCTGGTTTTGAATCTCCTGGAAATACTTATTTCTGTGCAACTGAAGGGAGCATCCAGGTTTGTCCACAAATGCATGCACTGAAATAGTGGAGTATCAGCAGCGTGGCTGTTACAGCATGGGCTGTGGCAGCTCCTTCTGGCAGGTTGAAGGAAATTCTAGTCAAAAGGCTTTTCTTAGTAATATGGTAGAAATCATGTTAATATTCTTCCTAACTGATGCCCTGTAGAACAATGACGGGGAAAAAATGCTGTGTTCGAGAGAAAGACTGGATGTGATGGTATCTTAGTATACTTGCCATGGAGCACGGATTAGAACCTTCCCAGCACAGTCCACAACCATTTGATTAGAGACTCCAGTAGGTTATTCTTCCTTGGGTCCTTAGGGGTAACATTTCTTTTCCCATGCTACCTGGACAATACATCAATGTGACTGAAATTCAGCCCAGCAGATACCTGCATTGTACTGAGTGCAAATTAAAGTGGCTCTGCTAAAAGAACAGGTGAGAGGGTGACAAGAAGACTTTGTGGTCAGAGTTGTCCTAAGTTCTGTGCTAGCCTTTTGTTAAAGGAAAAAAAATATATATGTATTGCAGCTTTTCTATCCAACTTAGAAATCTGCCCCAACCTAATGCAAGCGGACAGGTTCAGTGCTACCTAAAATTATTTTGCCTTGTCAGTGAACTGTGGTGTTTCCTTGTTCATAAATACTGTGGACACCTTATTGTCTGCTCCACTGCCATCTGACACACAAAATTGAATCAAATACTCACTATATCCAAGTTGTTGTCAGATATCAGATACAAAAATAAGCCCGCTTCCCTTTGTGTTTTAGCTATCATGTTTTGTTATGTCAGACTCTGGGTTCATACGATGTTTGACTGGGTGTCTCTGAAAAGAACCTAAGTGTTCTGCAATTTATGCTGATTTGAATGAGACAGCAGTCGGTGGACAGCAGGTAATTGAAAGTTTGCAAGGCATTATACCTAGCTGTCAGCGCAGCTCTGGATTTGCATAATTGTTTAAACCATCAATGAGAATTGTTCCATTTAATTACATCTTATTTAGAGGGGACTTGCTGCAATATTTGATTATATCTGAAAGAATGTTAACTGAGGTACAAAAAAACTGGACCTGTGGAGAAACAGGAATGATCACATGAGAAAGCTCATTATAAATTGGCTAACTAATAATTATTTTCTCCTTTCAGAAGTGCATCATAATAAGATATCCTTAAAGCACTAGAAATGATAACCACTCAAGCCTCCCACAAGTGCATTGCAACAGGAGTGAAGATTTGTGTCAAGAACATAGGCACGGCAGGAAGAAGACAGCTCACAGCTTCCTTGAGTGCTACAGAACAAGCCAGGTGAGATTTTATTTTGGTTAGAAGCACCTTGGAAGTGCAAGAGCTTCTGTGCAGAGGTAGCACGAGAACCTGTTGATCATTTAGAATGGCAAAATTTAAAATATACACATAGGCCAGGAAGCCAAATTACCCAACTGGCTGCTCAGTATGCCTTCCGTTTTTAAAAAATGCAGTCCACAGTGCTTTCTAATGCATGGCATTTGTGCGTCTACCCACTCCTTGGAACATTATTCTTCACAATGTACCTATGGCCAAACAGCATTGAGAACCCTTCACTCCTGTGGTCTGTATTCATGTAGGGTATGTCCTTGTTGACTCACTGTTATGAATATTTGCATCAGTATTTGGTTTTGTTCACACAAATGTTTGTGAAGCTGCTGCCTTATTCAAATAAAACCTCTTTGTGTGGGAAAAAAAAGGACTTGAACAAGAACATTAATCTTTCACTACTCAAGCCTTCTCCTCTTGCAGAACTGTCATTCATCCAATTAGGTGCAGACACAGTATTGCATGACTCAAGCAAATGATTACTCCTCAAAAAAACTACCCAGGGAAACAAGCTGTTCACAAGCTCCATAGGCTCACCTGCAGCACACAGAGAAAAATGATGGAGTTCAATGGGATTATGAGGAATATGAAAAGCTAAACATGTGTCTGAGTGTTGTCAAGATCAGGGCTGATGCACACATCCACCACCATCAGGAGCAGCTTGTGAATTATTAATGATCAGAAAAATTGCCTAAATTAATTGGATAATTTATTTGTAATGAATAATTCGAGTAGCTCTATTCCTGAATGTCTTTCTGCCCTTGAATAAAGCAGTTTGGTAGTGCTGCCTGCCTCTTGTTTCGAGTGTAGTTAAAGCTTCAATTAGGCTTGCCTACATTGAAACTTGACATACCAGTTTCTTTCACGTATTTGTACAGACAGAGAAGCAAGTCTGTATTTGGGTTGTATTTTTGCAGGGTTTGAAGTCTTGTTCAAAGATCTTGAAAAATTGAATGACTGAGGACATAGACTGGAATTCTGCCCTTCAGTTTATGTGCAAAATCAAAAACATGCAAAGTTTGGTAGTATCTGAGCTTCATCTGATAAGGCATACATTAAAGTATAAAAAGAAAGCCCAGAAATAGGAGACTTGTCAGTTTGAATGTTAGTTAAATAAGTACATAAGATAAACAGTTCAGTGAGGGTTATGTAGCTGAATTTTCAATCAGGATGCACAAAAGGCTGTTACAACAGCATCTTCCATTACCAAAAGCATGTAGGATTTGTTTCCCAGAGTAGCAGGCATACTTTGCAGAGGAAAATCTACCAGTTTTAACAAATCTTCCCTTTCAAATTAAATATTATTAAGCAATTCAGAGCACCAGAAATCCCCCTCACCTCATGCTCTTTTAAAAAGTCAATATCCAGCAGTTTTTGACTGTTCATCTGTCACTTAATTAGGACTGAAAAGCTTTTATTTCACAACTGTTTCATACCTGCAAACAGGTACTGCACACTACTAAATTTAGTTAAATGCATCCCTCTGTTTTAATCTTAAAATAAATTACTGTTGCTGTTCTGTTTAATAGAATTAGATTAGTAGCTGAAAATTTTTCTGATTCTACCATTTAGTTTTCACATGGTACAATACATTTTTTTTTAAACTATTTTGCTTCACTGTAGTACTAGGTTTGAAATAACTAGCCTAGAAATCCAAGACAAACCTACCATTAAAAAAAAAAAAAAGAAAGAAGCACTTGATGATTAGATGGACCAAGGTTCTCTCTGCCTGTATCTCTGTTGAAGAGAGCTGCTTCTATTGCTGGAGGAAGGTGTACCAGGGACACAGGAGACAAGCAATAGGGCAAGAGCCGAATGGAATAGCTTCTAGTGCCACTGTTTGAGGACAAACCAGTGACTGTCTGGAAAAGTTACTCTCTAGAGTGAGACAGGGTAAATGTTGAGCTCTGACCTAATCAGGGAATAGGTTTAAACGGTAGCTGGGAAAGAAAACAATTGGCTGTGGGCAACAGAGGAGGGGGAAAGAGGGAACAGCTTGTAATGCACCAGTGTAAACACTTCTACCTGTGTATTTCAGAGCTGAGTGGAGAAGAATGTAGAGAATTGTTGAAGTTACTGGATAGGAAAACTTGTTCAGGGAGGTCACTGTATGTGTGTATATATATATATATATATATAAAGCACGTATATATGTGTGTGTGTGTGGAGGGAATAGGAACATGTGGGATTTTGTGAGGTGCAGCAGTGCAAGGCATAGGCATCTTCTGTTCTTCTCTTGCACAATCTTCACTTTTTCTTTTTGAGGGTGGCATTGGAAGAACTGACAAACCAGGAAAAGTGATCGAGACAGCATGGTAACCACATGCAGCTTGAGAAGCATGTGTAAATCCCAGGTTAGCCAGCTGGCTGCCGTTCTACTCCCTTCTAGGGTGACACAGGGCAATCTGCCCTGCTTATTCCATTGTCATGCACAGTACAAAAAGGGAGGGGATGGCCTGACGCTTTCTCTTCCAAAAAATGGCATATTGTACATAAATGGCAGGTAGGGATGACCATGAACACAGGAGATGTGGTGTTCTGAATAGCCATAGCTTCTGTACACGAGGAGGTGCATCTACATGGAGATCATCAGTGAAGTGATTTCAGCTCTACTCTGTGAAACATTAGGGTCTCCTTTTTGGTGCATCATCTCAGCTACAAACAAAACCGGTCACAAATTGTAAGGCTCCTCTTAAGGCTTTTGAGGCCTTCCATGGGACTATTGGTCTCAGGTTTCTGCTGCTAGAGAAGACTCCTTTTTATCTACGGATATTGTATATGAAATTTAAGCAAGACTGTTTATTCTGTTTTTTCGCATGTGTAATTTGTCTGGATTCTGCAGGTGTACTTTTTTTTTTTTTACATTTGTTCTTTGGTGTTAATGCATTTTTTGTAGAATATGTGTAAATAGATATGAGCAAACTGTGTAAAAGTTATTCAGCTACCCAGTGAACCATGTAATCTGTTGATTCATAGAGACAACAGATAATAGAGTGAGATATTTGCTTTACACTGTCTGTGTAGCATCTAGGCACAGAGTCAATTTGTGTCCTGTCGGGGCATGTTGTACCACACTATATTATCACTTTGAGGATAGGCAATTTAGGTAATGAATATGTGAGCTGGGTGGGGGTGGAGAAGTATATCCAATATCTACAAAGTGGAAATGTTGAACCAAGGTTTTGGCTTCATCCTGGTTAAATCAAAGCACTATCATCATAGACAAGCTCTTTTGCTATCTCGGAAACAATATTATTAATTAGCTTCTCTCTTATCCTTTATCATATCATAGAAATAGAAACAGTGCACTAAACACTGGCACTTTCTTTGTGCAGCAGGTATGAGTAAAAATGCCATCCTTTTGGGAAAACACAAATATTACGTGGAAGTAAATTCGCATTTTGAGAGCAGGCGAAGAAAAATAGTTGCTAGTTTATGTGCTTGATCCAAGGAACCATTTGACCATTACACTCATTCTTCTTAATCCTTCTCTTATCAAACAATCTTGCAAGCCGTAGCATTTGTGTGATTTTCCAGGAAAGTATCCCTGGGTTTGCCACAGGTATTTGTGAAAGAGAATTAGCAAAAGAGAAATGTTCCACGACCGAACTGCTTTCTCCACTCCAAGCATCTTCCCGAGGCTGTGCTGATGCTGTGTTGTGCAATGCGGGAAATTGTGGACCTAGGTGCTGTGTCAAGTGTCAGAATGGGTTTAGCTGTGTTACTCCAGATCTCTGCCCTGGACAATTTGCCCTTTTAGTATAGAAATGTGGTATAGATGGAGTGTGTCACTATAGTTAAATTGCTTCTCCCCGGTGCTGGTACAACTTGAGCTTGGCTGAAGATGGCTCAAGTATTGCTATGCAGTCAGGGTAACGGATGAGTCTTGCAATCAAATATACAGGCAATCTAAAACTCACCAAAGTGTATCCTTTGTAACATGAGTCCCTATAATGTGTCAAGCTGAAATTAGCTCCATCCACTTCCTCTTCCCCATCTCTGATCCTGCCATTGTCACCTGGAGTCGCTGCTGAGATTCGAAGCCTGCAGAGGGGAGTGGGAATGATCTGTCCACCCACACTGCGGGTGACTGTCACATCAAGGAAATCTGCATACATCAGATATGAAGCCAAACAGCAAAGGCTCAAAAATGGAAAAGCTGTGTGAAACAAAACAAAATCTTCCTTCTTTTCTCACTAATTGTTGGTGATTTGTCCATAAGCAATCATTTCACTCTCTGGATTTCATAAGGCCTGCTTCTGACATCTTGCTTGGCTTCATTTGACCAAATTTCCTCTCAAGATAAATAGAAGTTTTACTCGAATAAAGAAAAACTGCAGGTAGTCCTAGAACTTCTCTTTCCTTTATCCGCACTCCTTCCACCGCACACACTCAGCCTACTTTAGGATCTCAGTGGTGCTTTCCAGGCAAGGCTGGCCAGTCTGGCCCTGTGCCCCTGCCAGGGAGCTGCCCCTCTGAGCAGGCACCCCTCTCCTTCCCCAGGCAAGCCAAGTGCCGCAGCCACCTGGCCCATGCTGGGCAGTCACAGTCACAGAAAAAGGAGACAATGTGGTAAAAGTGAGGCTTAGTCACGATTCCTGCAGAGGTACAGAACAAGTCTGTTTTTTTCGCTAATTAATGCTATTTATTGCCCGTGCTGAGGAGCTCTGGTGAAGGAAAAGGTCAGCATTGTGATATGCATTGTACAAACACAACAAAAAACCAGCCTGTATCTGCATAGAGGCCAATTAGTGCCTGTGACACACAGTAGGAATTTTTTCCAAGACATCTCTCAGCCATGGGTGCCAGGTGAATTCAGCTTCTTTGTATGCCTTTGACTAGAAGATGTCTTGGATCAGAGCATACAAGGAGGCAGTATTTGATTGCATTAGAAACATTAATTCTCAATTTCTAGATGCCTATACAGCACATTTCCTCAGCAATACCTCACACTGATAGTTATTGCTGAAACATCTCTGGTGATATAGCTTGTAGATACGTTTCTTCTCAGCTCCTGGCAAGCTGTTGCAATCCAAACATGTACCTCCATCTTCAAGTATGAGGAGGCAACTCGGTGCTCATCCATCAGCCACATAGCTTAAGGCAAACAGGATCAGAGTGAGTTTTTAATGTTACTCTTGCTTATGCTCATCCGCTTCTCTTGAAAGTAAAAGATATCCTTGAAGGATATGAAGGTCCATACGGCTCAATTTTAATTGCACCCCATTTTAGTACTGAGGTGGCTGTCCTGACTATGGAGGATCTTTCTGCTGGGAAGATGTTGCTGCCTTGCTTGGCTTAGCTGGTCCAGAAAAGCTTAACAGAACGGTGACTTCCCTGTCAATCCAGTACACAGATCTCGTATGTATAGTATGCACAGGAACACTTTGAAAGAGAAGTTAGAAAATGTCATGTGTATGGTGTACTATAAAAATTTCAGTTTATCTTGCATGTATTTTTAATGGCAGCTGCTTTCCAACTTCCTTTTGTTTGATACAAACAGCAAATTTGTTCTTGAAGTAAATACTGTTTTAGGCTTCTGGGTTTGTTTCCCCTTTATTTCATTTCAGTCTAGTTTAGTTTAGAGATTCTGCCTGAGCAGACAGGGAATATATATAATAGGGCATGAATACATTCTTATAAGTATTAGAACAAGTATGGAAACACAGAGCCCTTAGTGACCTTGCTAGTCCTCTGCTGATCACTTGTGTTTGTTGTTGTAGGAAGGCAAACATAAGTATAGAAGTGTTATTGAACAGAAAACCCTTCAAAAATTTCACCAGTCTTTTGTATTCAAGTTGCAGAGCAATGGGGGGCCGCCCTGCTCAGAAAGCATACTTATGCAAGTATTAAGAACTGGCTGAGATAAGAAGTAAAGCTTAAGAGACCTTCATCATTAGTTGCTAGTGGTGGAGATTAGTGATCCTACTACAGGATTACAGATGGAAAGAGTGCCAGTGTTGGTTAATTGTTCATTAATGCTTGTAAAATAAGATAGCAGTAGTAAAACTTGCTATTGTCTGCTCTCTCAAAGTAAACCAAAATTGGATTTGCTTGTCAATAGCTGTATTGATGTTAATGGGAACATGTTTAACAGATCATTTTACAGCGTAAACTGCTATCTTGCTCTTTCAACATTTAATTAGACACTATTATACTAAGAAGAAATAACTTATGTTTTAAATAATCTGTTTTCTACACAGGAGTGTTTTATCCTTTTAATTAGCAATGCTTTCACTAGAGTGCTTTTAATATTTCAGAGTTTGTATATAAATCTCAGGTGGAACATTCCCTCCCCATAGCCTCACGGATTTATGTTATTTACCATACCTTTAGAATTGCCATACTTTCCCACCCATGCTTTTCAGCACCATCAGGGAATGTCAGCCACGGTCCAGGTAGCAAAATCCCTTTCTCAGGTGCAGCCCAGGATTATGCAAACTTCTGCTGCAAACACCTGTGAGCAGAGCCTAGGAGGAGGATGTGCATCAAGGAGAAGCAGCTGCGGCTCTGGCTCCCTGTCTCCTGAGGAGCTCCCATGCCCCGGGAAGCTGGGCCGTGCTCGCTGCACAGGGGTTACAAGTGTCCTCTGTGTTGGTGGGATGCTTAGTCCAGGCTGCAAAGTAGAGCTCCTTGGGCTGCTCCCTGAGGTGCAGAGAGGCTGTGGTGGCTGCCTCTCCCTGCAGACGACGTGCCTGTTCTGCAAACAGCCAGCGCCTGGTCTGTGATACCCACTAGCAGGGGCTGCCTGCCCCAGAGAGGGGCCAGCTCTCTGCTGTACCTCCCACAGTGCCCCCAGCATCGCTCCAGCGGGAGCTGTTGGTGGGGGCCCAGCGCAGGGACTGCGGGGTCACACGTGTGAGTTGGACTGACACGAGTGGGACTGCAGCTCTTGGGAGCCACGACTCCTTCCTCCCACAGCCACGTGGGCCAGCAAGTGCACTGTGACAAAAAATGGCCCTTTGACAAGAACAGACTTGAAAAGAAAAAAGATACCCTCCCTGTTTATTAATAAAAGGCAAACTTCAAATTAAATACTAATCCTGGAAACAGGAAAAAATATTTTCAGTGAGATGTGTGTGGAGGATTAGTGTTTTCACAAAAAATTATTTCACAGCAAGAAATCTCAGCTGTCCAGGAAATAAAAGTATGCAGTTTAAAGGCATGTATTTTAAAGGCACAGGAAAACTCTGCACCTTCCAGGTTATTTCCCTGTAGGCTCTTGAGCATGAAAATTAAAGGCTCTGGGTCCTCACAGGGGACACACCCTGGGAAACTTCATCACACCCTGGCCAGATTTTCCTCTGTGTGTCTTGGTCAAGGATAATGGCACAGCTGTTGTTCAAGAGGATTTGCTCTGCCCTGGTCTTGGGGCTGCTTTAGTGGTCCCTTGGCAGCAGTCAGAGGAGACGGAGGGGCAACTTTAGCCTGAACCAGATGCCACTGTCCCTGAGAGACTGCTGCAGCATCCAGGCACTGACAGGGCGCTGAGGTGGCCAGGCCAGTGTCCCTACACAGGCAGCAGGAGCAGTGGTGTGAAGAACTGCTGTGCTCTGACCACTGGCCTGAGAGGGGATGCATGTATGGAGTAACAAATGTAAACACTTTTGCTGAGTGCCACTGCCCCATCTGCCCCACTACATCATCAACTGATGCCAGGGACTATGTGGACCACCATATCAGTGGACAGGTCATCTATGGCTTCCTGTTGCCCATCGCCTGCAGCTTTGTCCGTCAGAGCAAACAAGCAGGGGCTGAACTCCAGATGTGTGAGTTGCCCCATGGAGAAATTTGAATGCAACGATGTCTCTGTCAGTTGATAAGAAGTGATACTGCTGGTTAATTGCCTCAAAAGTGTTAACCAACAGCTCATTAGTCTTAAAGATACAAATTTGATAACCCTTTTTATGTGGCATGGAATGAGAAGTGAATAAATAATTGCATGCTGAGACCTGCCACTGAGAGATGTTAGATGTTGGTTTAAGATAAAGAAAAACAAAACCTGACTGAAATATTTCGGAGATGAGAAAGATGTAAGTCATGACCTCAGTTTGCAACACAAAACCAAGCTTTTCTGTAATGACTATTTTGATAGAGTAACAGAAAAGAGCCAACTTACCTGTGCTGAGAGCTAACCCTAGTACAGAAACAAAACCACCCTGCTTTTAATTTAGTAACTAAAAAAGAATGCTGTAGAGACATAGAGTGGGAGATTGTATCAAATGCTGGAGTTTTCCTTATTGCTCATCATCATCTCCTCTTATGGTTCATGGGTGCTTCTTCAATCACTGCAGCTACAAATTACCCTCCGAGCAAACTCCCCCAGATCTTGTTTGGGCAGAACCCCTGGGCCTGCCGGTAACTACGCAGTTCAGGCTGTTCAGCAGTAGTATGACAGACAAGGAAAAATAAATCATTACTGTGGCTTTGTTACATTGATAAAAAGCTACAGATTTGGAGCACATCCCTCTCGTTCCTCCAGTGATACTAAGAGATGTGTAAATTTCTTGCACCACTGCGTGGCAGCTGCTGCTTAAAATCAAAGCATGAAAAGCTGGACAAACATGCCTTGTAGCCAGACAATTTAAAGAAAGCAGAGTGCTACATGGAGGTGTTCAACTTGGAGACATGGCAAGGTACTTTCATTTGAATTTGGAGTGTACTTTAAGATGTTCTTATATGCCAGCACCAGGATTGCAAATGATTAGGAGGAAAAAAGAAGATTCATTCCTGGTAGAAATTCTCTGAGCAGCTGCAGTTAACATGTAAATGAGGTGCTAGAGTGTGTGATGTTGGTGGAGATCGTCAGGAAGAAACTCTTGGTCTGTACTGAAATAAGTGAACAACGAAGCCTCTCAGTGGCTGGATGAGAGGAAGCATCTGAAGAGGGGTCTTGCCATTCATTCTACCTCATTACAGGTATCTGACTGATAGCAAGGCTGCATCTCAGTGCAGCAGCTCATTAGTAAGAGAAGACTCTGACATTAGTTCAGATGTTGATAGACGTGACTGGTAGTGTGAAGTCTGGATTGTGTCGTCAGGTGGAGCTTTATCATCTGCAGTGCAGCCTGTTGGTTTCTCATGAAGAATCGATTTAGGAAGAGTATGTTAAACTGTTTCCCAGAAGGTTTAATGCTCACCCAGCCATTGTCTTGTAGCATGGACTAGTGTGGCTTCCTTCACCTACCATCTCATAAAAGGCCAGGTGAAAGGATCATGAAAGAGAAGGCCCCATTTCCAGAGTGGCCTGCTCAGTGCCATGTGTTGTATGATATGAGATAGGCTGTTTCAAAATTAGGTTGTGTCAGTGTTCGCCCAAGTACCAAAAACATGCCCATGTAGGATGCGCCAGCACAGCTCTCTAGCCGGACTGATGTATCATCGTTATTATCCACTCTTTTGACCTAATGCCACATGACAGAACGGGAAAAAAAAAAAAAATCTTGTGTATCTCAGTTCTACACTGGAGCATTAATGGCAATTTGCAACTGTTCTTCATTAAAAGCTTATCAAGCACGGCGTGGCCTTCTGGGACTTTGTCCGTAGTGTGCATTGGATCACGCTACCTGCACACAGCTCCGCTTCCACCGCCGCTAACAGCGACCTCCATGGCTGCTCCAGAGGAACATACCAGCTGTCTCCATGCGATGTTTTCCTCAGCAAGATCTGTTTCCAGCTCACCCGTTCTAAACAGCTGATGGTTTCCTGTGACCTTTTGGACCTACATTTCAGTTTCTCGTACACTACAATCGAGCTCCCTCTTCTTGCCTTGTTATGAGCCAGCACATGATGGATGAGCCCTCAGCATGCCTGGAGGTGCCGCAGGAGCAGCGGAGGAAGTAAAGACAGCAGCTCTACTTCAGCAAATTAGCAGCAACAGCAGGCTCTGTTGTGGCAGTTCTGTTGAATGCCATCATTTTAACTGTTCACTATGGAATAGTTCCTAAATGGCATTTATATTTAAGTCAGTTTATTATATTATTCCAGCCATGCAAAGCTGTACTACAAATTTACTAGCTCAGGCACAAAATCTATTCACCCACCCTTTTCTAAGATGATGGTAATTGACCCCCTCCCCTCCCTTTCCCTCCTTCTTCCCTCAAATGATTATATTTTGCTTGCCCATCAAAACAAATCACTCATCTTGGGTGAATAAAATTTTGCAAGGCTGCAATATGCAGGATGACACAGTTTGCTTGTTTTATTTTTCCTATCTTTTTTTTCCTTTACATTTTTTGCCATTGCTGTCTGCAGAAGATTTCGTGCTCCTTGCTTAATTTTTGTGTGCAAACCATCTTACTGAATTCTGACACATGTCACTTTGATGCAACTCTGACAATACAACCAAATTTGCCTTCTACATCAAATACACTTTCCTGATTATCTAGTAAATTAAATCAAAAAAGTAAATAGAAAAGGCACAGCATAAATCAAGCTTTTACTTTTGTGCCCCCAATCTCACAGCCCTTCTTCAGGTTTTTGCGCTCAATGGGCATTTTAACCAAATAAAGTGGTTCCAAGCAGTGCTTTGCTGTTGGTGCAAAAGTGATTGCAGCTTTTGCATTGTTGAAATTTGCCATTTGATATTAGAATACATTCTTAAATAATGCGGTTATGTTATACATAATTTTAATGTACTTTTCTCCTTTTACGTTTTTTTTTTTAATTTTTGCTACTGACTTATTACTTGCTGTTTATCTTATATTTATTTTAGTGGAATTGATGTTAGAGAAAAGGTAAATTCAAACGATTTTCTTATTTGAGTTCATAAAGCAGCAGAGACAACTCGCAACATTAACAATGCATTTGGCCCAGGAACTGCTAACGAACACAGTGCAGTGGTGGTTCAAGAAGTTTTACAAAGGAGATGAGAGCCTTGAAGATGAAGAGTGTAGTGGCTGGCCAGTGGAAGGTGACAACAACCAGTTGAGAGCAATCATCGAAGCTGATCCTCTTACAACTACATGAGAAGTTGCCAAAGAACTCAACATCGACCATTCTACAGTCATGTGATGTTTGAAGAAAATTAGGAAGGTGAAAAAAACTCAAGAAGTGGATGCCTTATGAGCTGACTGAAAAAAAACCCCACCACACGTTGTTTTGAAGTGTCACCTTATTCTACACAACAACAATGAACCATTTCTTGATTGGATTGTGATGTGTGACAAAAAGTGGATTTTATACAACACCTGGTGATGACCAGCTCAGTGGTTGGACTGAGAAGATCCTCCAAAGCACTTCCCAAAGCCAAACTTGCACCAAAAAAAGGTCATGATCACTGTTTGGTGGTCAGCTGCCGGTCTGATCCACTACAGCTTTCTGAATTGTGGCAAAATCGTTACATCTGAGAAATGTGCTCAGCAAATCAATGAGATACACTGAAAACTGCAACACCTGCATCTGGCATTGGTCAACAGAAAGGGCCCAATTCTGCTCCACAATGACGCCCGACCACACGCTGCTCATCCAATGCTTCCAAAGATGAATGAACTGGGCTAAGTTTTGCTTCATCTGCCATATTCACCCAACCTCTTGCCAACCAACTAACACTTCTCCAAGCATCTGAACAACTTGTTGCAGGAAAAATGCTTCCACAATCAGCAGGATGCAGAAAATGCTTCCCAAGAGTTCGTCAAATCTCGAAGGAAGAATTTTTACACGAATAAATAAACTTATTTCTCATTGGCAAAACTGTGTTGATTGTAATGGTTCCTATTTTGATTGATGAAGATGTGCTTGAGCCTTGTTATGATTATTTAAAATTCACGGTCCGAAACAACAATTATTTTTGCACCAACCTAATATTTGTACACAGACCAGCGCACTCAGGGCAATGATGGGTGCTTGGTTTAAAAGAATCACCCTCCACCTGATGGAAAGGGCTGACGACAGTGGCCGGGATGTGCCCTGCTCCTGCCTCCCCGTGCCTTCGGGTACCGCAGTAACAACAGAAAGTGTTTAATCATCGCCCGCTCACCAGTGTTGTGCTGCAGCATGTGAGGGAATGTGGTTGGGGTCCGTTTCACTGATGTGTTTCAAAAGGAGCAGCATGAAACCTGAATTACTGCCAACATTTCTAGGTGTCCTATGAGCCACCTACCCCACAGCTTTTCCTGCAGGAGGAGTAGTTCTTCCCCCTTGCAAAGCAGCTCACCACAACAGACTACCTTCCTATATTGCCCCAAACCCAGGGGTGAGGAGGGACTTGGCTGTGGTTTCTGCAAACGCATTGTTTTGGGCACTTTGTCTGCTCCTTTTCTGTTAAAAAAATCAAAACGATGCTTGCAAAGCGGCTCTTTTCCCCACCACTTTGCCACCTGCGTTGTCAGAGGACCTAAAAATCAAAAATAAAGTAATCAGTTATTTTAAGCCAAAGCTTGAAAGGGTATTAATTCAATGGGATAAACTGCAGTTAAGAAACTTTTATCAAGCAAGCTGGGTTAGGTGGTTAAAAGAAAGAAAGAAAGGAAGGAAAAAAAAACCCAAAACACCAACTACAAAACATACAGTCGGTAGCAGTTTATGTGTCAAGAAAACTGAGAGAAATTTTGACACTCTGATGTCTAGCAGATAGCACTTAAATCATTTTTCTCCAAACTTCAGTCATAAAACTTCAAAGAGTTTTAGCCATAATACAAATTTTTAGACTAAGAAGCGGTGTTTGAAGTTATTTTATAGGATTTTGCTGTAAGGGCTCCAATTGATTTGTAGTAAGATAAAAGAAGAAAACTTTATTTTCGAAGCTTTGTCGGAAAAAGCTTAGCTTCCATTGGCTGTTTTGCCAATATGCCTTGAGGGGATGATGATGTCGACATGGATATTATATGCCTATACGAATTGAACTGAGTTTACACCTCCTGCTGTTTGTGTTATGGTTAAAATCTGTCACAAAACTGGCAGTGATTTATTAAATGTTTAATGAAGTAAGACAAAAACTTCACGAACTACAAACAGAAAAGTAGAACATCACATTAAAGTATAATAATATAGGTTACTTTCCTGATGTTTTTTATATTTCTTTCGCTAAAAAATGTGAAAAACACAATTAGGAATCAAGGCAGTATCAAAAGATTATGGGGTGTCACAGCTCAGTCTACCAAAGGTGCTGCCTCTCTTGTTCACTGTTTTATTTCTAAACAGAGGAATGGAAAAGAAAAAAAAAAAAAAAAAAGAAATAGTATGTATGCTCACCAAAAAAAAGAAAAAAAGGAGGGAAAAAAAAAGAAGAACAACCCAAAGAAAACCCGAGGCCGGCATTGTAGAGTTTCAAGTCTCAGCCACAAAAATTTTCTCTCTTAAGTTTTCAGAGGAGCAATATCAAATGTAACTGAATGTTTTCTCACAATTACAGCATGTCCCAGTCAGAAGAAAATTTTGCTTTGTACTGAATGTTTAAATAATGTTTTTCTAATACACCATTTTAAATTTTATCTAATTAATTGGAATTATTATCTATGTTAAAAATTAATTCCTGAATGCAAATCTCGAATTTTTTTTCCAATAGATTTCAGACATTATTATTACTCCTGACACAGCTTTATGTTTTCTACATTATAATGAAAGACAATATTTGTATAAGCCTTGTCTGCTGATGTATGTGACTATTAAAGCTGAGCAAGTGTACTCCTACACTCTTTCGCAGAGGTTATTTACATTTCCTTATACAACAGAGAGTCTATATTTTAGGTTTAATTATTTTTCATTTTAAAATGTAATTCCTCTTGTTTGACTTGCCTGATTATCTATGTTCATCCTGAGCTAAAAATTCATTAAACACGGCGGGACGGGGGGGGGGGTTAAGATTGCAAACCCACGTTTATTCTGTTATTTAACTCAAAGGACATCAGCCATTGATATATCCGTATCAACACGCTAATTCCCTGTGTGATTTGGGGGGGACTTTGCCGGCGCTGTTGTGCCCCCCTGAGCAGCTATAGCCCGGTCTGCTCCTCAGGCTCCCTCCTCCTGGTTCTCCCTTTTGCTCAGCGACAGTTTCAAATCCACCCTGTTCTTTCCCCAGGAAGCCAGCCGAGCAGCTGGAAGCAGCAGTTGTCTCCAAGTCACCTCGCAAAGTGCTTGTCCTGCTCTGCTCTGGCTCCACGCTCGCAGACACCCAGGGGACCGGTGTAACCTCCCAGCTCAGAGACACCTGCCTTACATTTCTGTTTAGCAATGGTGCGAACATTAATTTGTTAAATAAAGAAGGTTTTTCACACAGCATGGTTAGGCACAACAGCCAATGTCACTGCCAGACCCCTCCTCCTCCTCCATAAATGACTTTTTTTTTGCCTTCCCACCATCTTCGCAGCAGCCCAGGGTTCAGCTCCATTTGCAGGGATTTGGGCTCTGCTGCGGTACTGAAGGTTTGTGGTTTTAAACTGCATTTTTGTCTCCTTTCGGATATTGGTAAATCAAATTAACTGCAATAAACCCAGAAAGTTCCCCTTAAAAAAAAACAAACAACCAAACAAAACACCCCCCCACCACCACCCAAAATACTCCCCCCCCCAACCCAATAAACCAAAACATAATAAGGAAATGTTTAATTCTTCTGCTGCTTTTCCCCCATTTTGCCGGGTGAAGGGCTGGGTGGCAGTTTGCCTACAAGTGCTCAACAGCCCAAGGGCTGTCACAGAGGAGAACCATGTTCTGAGCTGCTATCAGGTAAGGTTAGAAGTTGGAAGAAAAGCGAGTAGCTGATCGTTTTTACCCTCACTACTGGATGTCACTGCCTATGGCCAGGGCAGAAAGCTTCAAGGGTGCCATAATGCAACACGCCAAAAAAATGGCAAATGACATTGGAGAGATCCTTAATCCCCGGCCTTATATAAACTAATCTACTGGGGCTTTGAAACAGGTTTATTCTTTCAGCTAGTTTTTAATCAAGCGGGTCTCATATTCCCTGTAATATATAAACTATCATACAATAACTCATATTTCTTTTTTTTTTTTTTTGCTTAAAGGGCAAGACATAAATACTAGCTGCATATTTTTTACTATCAGGTCTGATTTTTTTTTTTTTCAGCCAGATAGGTATTGTCAGAGGGTTTCCAGCACACAGAACAAGTCCATGGCAACTGGCTCCAGGTGACTATATAAACTCTCACTTTTTTTCACCCACAGTGTTTGTGTAATATGAACATCGTTTGTCTCCCCATTTCCAGTTCTGTATTTCTGGGAAACAGGCTTCATGATGGCTACACCTCTCTCTCTCTCTTTCAATCTGGGACTCTCCTTCAGAGGCACTGGAAAGAAGTGCAGCATTTTAGACTTTATATCTAAAATGGATTTTTAAAGGTATTGATAAAGGCTTCCTCTGCTTCTCCCAGCATTTTAAAAAATACACGTTTCTTGATCATAAAAGACATGACTATGAAAAAGGATTTATGGACCCCTTCAGGTCCTGGCAGAGATCTGGAGAAGCTCATGCCAGCTTCATGTTTCTGAACTACTGGGCTGGCCCAGTTTGTAACCCAGGACACACGCAGACTATGAGAGAAAATAAAAACTACAATTTGTCTTCAGCCTCCTGGAAATTAATACAGAGAGCCTTGTGTCCTGTCATGTAAAAAAAAGAAAAAAAAAAAATGACACCTGCTTCTATTAAAAATGTATGTCCTTGAAAAGGGAAAAGCTTGATCCCGCGGCAGGTAGCTCTGTGTAGCTAAAACCTTCACCAAAGCCTGTTCTTACCGCAGGGCTCCGTCTGTACCCGTGCAGTGCCGCATGCCCTGGAACACGGGCTTGAAATCGGGCTGTGCAGGATCTCTGTAATTGTTTCTTCGCAGACGAACCGGCGCGCCGCACCCCTCGGGGCAGCTGCTCCCGCCGCGGCCGCACGGACCGGGGCCGGCGCTACGGAGCTCGCCGGCCCCCACCGCCAGGCTGCCCCGGCAAACGCAGCGGCCCTTCCCTCCGGTTCAATCCATGGGACATCTAGCGGTGGGTTCCCAAACAGCAGCGGGGACTCGCACCCCTCGGCCGCGGCGGGACTCCCGGGCTGGGGTAGCGCTGCATGCCCGCTCAGGGGATTCGGCCCTGGAATCTGCCGGCTGGATTCCTCGGGCGTTGCTCTTCTCCACCTCACATGCATCTGGCGCTTGGCTCTACAGGAGAGCTACCAAAAATGCAATAGGCCCTGGCACTGATACAGACTCGGAAATTACTGCGAATGAAGACATGCAGCCTGTTGTTCAGGTCCTTGTTAGGTGGAAAATAATGTCAGGAACATTTGAAAGAACATTAAATATATATGTGATGTAAAAAACAAGGTTATTAGGGGACTTGGTCTTTAACCTGGGCATTTTATTTAGGGGGATTTGTTTGGAGTGCAGCTATTTTACCGGGTTTTGTTTTTTTGTTTTTTTTTGGTTTTTTTTTATGGAAAGCATGTTCCACCACTAATGTACGTGGGGAACCACAAACACTTTGATAGTATCCTACCTGGACTATTAATGACATCAGTCCCCCTGTTTTATTCTATACTTCATATATTTATTTTTAAGAAATGTAAAATTCTAAGAGGACAGGCGACATCACAGCCTTCTTACCCATGTAACTTTGTAGAAATCTCCAACGGCAGTACATTTACCTAGTCTGTTCTGCAGGGGGGACCTCCACTGCTGTGGCCTACACTTCTTGTGTACCGCAAATTCCTGATCACTCTGGGGTTCAGATGCACAAGGTATAGAGCCGCAGCCTGTCTTTATAAAATAACAACAAACTGATCCAGCAGCATTCAGCTTGCCTCAAAATTTAGTTCCCCAAAGAGCTCCTGGTTATTGGAATGGATTTCAGAAATCTACAGAGTTGTACTTCTCCTCTTGACTTTTGTATAATTACATACATGAGTCCTGTGATGAGTCCATTAGCAGGTTAACGAGGCAGTAATGAGTAAAATGCCAAAGGTTATAATAGATTTGTTTCAGCATGAAATGAAGCTGAGTGTTAAAATGTGATCTCTCCATGCCAGGATACCTGAGTGCACCATGTTAATTATCGCTAAGAGCTGGCCTGCGTCTCCCGATTAACAAACAGACAATTCCTTCAACAGAACAGCTTCCTCCCGGAGGTGTCAGGGTGTGTTGGGTGCATGTGGCCCCTGAAAACTGCCCAAGGCTTGGCTCAGCCAAGGCAGACCTGGAGGAAGACCCGGCTGGGCTGCAGGCTCCCAGAGCTGACTCCTCTGAAAGGGATGCTGACTTGGGAAGAAACGCATCCTGTATGTTTTAAATTAAAAGATTCAGAGTACTCTTTCCTTCAGGGAAACTGTAGGACATTTACTGGGAAAGAGTGTAGCCATGTGATTTCTCTAAGTGGTTTTCATAGAACCATAGAAACCATCCTTTTTGCCTGTTACGAGTCACACCTCTGTGTGGTATCACGCCACATCCTTGTGGGGGGACTACTGAAGAAATCACTGGGTGATGTTTCTGACAGGGACACTCCCCTTCCTGGGAAGAAGTAGAAGGGCTTGAAAACACATGATGTGGCTTCCCAGCCTCAGATCTACAGCAGAGGCACTAATCCTGCATGGAGGCTGGTGTCTGCAGGCTTTGCTTGGGAACCCTCTGCTATGAGCTGCCTGGCTGTCACTGCACCCTGCTCTGCAGAGCACTGGCTTTGGCACAGGTACCTGCTCTCCTGTACTAGCACCACCCTCAAGGCCCCTCGCTGCTGGTTGGAGGTTAAAAGGTAGAAGCTCCTTGCCTGAGCCACATGTGGAAAGGTGCATCCTTTTTCCCCCCATCAGTGATGGCAAACTGTTTGCACTTGGGAAGGTTTGGACTAGCACAAGAAAATAGGGTTAAAAAAAACCAAAACACAAACAATTAGCATCCACCACCAAAAAGATTTGCCCTACCTCAAACGCTGTTACCGCATCTGCATACTGTATATTACTGTTACACTGTAAGCTGAAATACTTACATTTGCATCCTTCCTCCCGCCCCTGCTGGAAAAGCCTCCTGAGCCTCCTGTGAACTGAGGGAGAACTGGCAAAGGCAACCACCAGTTTCAAAACTATGCAAAAATGATGTTTCTGTGCTGGATCCCTATGACCCTTCTACCTCTGCCCTGGTGGTGCTCAGAGCCAGCACACTCTGTGCTGGCCCACAGCACAGCACCCCTTCACAGCTACCAGGGCACATACATACACCCCAAAATGAGTCATGGAGACTCCAGCACTTTTATTAAACTTCAGTTAGTGCAATAATACAGTAGGGTTCATTTTTCTGCACTAATAGATATTGAAAACAAATTCTGAAACCTCAAATGCTTTCACAATACACAACCATCTGTTTCCAGCCAGCTGTAGTTACAATCCCGGTAACAATGTCAGAGCCACAGGCAGAGAATATTGACCAATAATTTAAGTCAATATACATGACATCAACGAAGGTATTGCATAGATTTTTTTTTTTTTTTTCAAGGAAGCAAAAAATTCACAATTTGAAGGGTTCTGTTTAATCTTGTGCTTGCTCTGAATTCAGAAACTCAGGGGAACCAGTTTGAAATGCCATAATTTGTAATATATTTTATGGTGCTTCAAGAACTTACATAAGAAGATGCATGTTTCTATGAGAAGTGCTTTGTTCCTCCTGTAGGCTTTTATCTGGCTAAATCTGTTCAATATATAACTTACATATAAACTTCAAAGTTGATCTTGCAGTGTTTGTTGCCCAACAACAGCTGATGCTCAAGTATCTTCTCTTAAATACATTGTTCTGTTCCCTGTGTAGCACAATACACAACCAAAAGGGGTTTGTAACTCATCTTCTTAACATTAATAAATTTGTGTATAATTCATTTACCTATTTGTCATTTACCTGTTTCAGACAAGTCATGTTTAAAATAATGATTTGTGTACAACTTTCCTGCTCATGAAATCCAGCTGGAGCCACTGGCATTTTGGGAGCTACAAAGTCTAAGACTCCATTTCTCCCCTTTTACTGGCCAGCTCCTTGTTCACTGTCTCCACAAGCTGTTGGTCCTGCACTGCATTTCAGAGGTAAAATTAATCTCATATCAACAGCTCATTCGTACCAACCCAGAGCATCCATGCCACCAGTTGCCAGCACTTGTTCCTGCACCTTTGTGAAAGAACTGTCCCATTCAGCCATCGCTGCCTTTGGTGTCCCTCCACGGTCAATAGGAATAGACAGATGTCTCAAGGCAGCTCCTCCAGGAACCGGCCACGGGCCTGTTGGGAAGAGCACACCAGTAGCAGCGCATGGCAGGTCCAGTGCTGTGTGTTCCAGGTAGGCTGCAGTTTAACTGCAAAGCTGGGTACGGCACAAAGGAACATGTGGCACAAGTGCCAGCTCTGTGACGGTACTGTGAGTCTGATGCAGCGTGTTATCTTGGCTGCATGCAGGCAGCTGGAGTGCCCAGGACTTCCTAAAGACCAGAAGGGGTGAAAGTCCCACCAGGACAGGTAGAAGGAACCTGGAGGGGCTTCTCTGTCTCTATTACTAGTTTAGACCAAGTACTCAATTGCCCCTGTTGTCATGAGCACACAAATGCATTACAAGTGTGAGAGCTTGCAGAGAGTCAGCTCCCCTGCAGTAACTGCCTGCATCTGTGCACTTACCCCTCCGTAATTGCAAAGCACCTTACTCCTCAGAGAAAGGTAACCTTGCATTTACCGCAGTAAGAACTTGCACACATGCAGTTACTGCCAATGCACTGTAAAATTATCCCGTAGCTGTCTCATGGCATCTTATTCAGGTGGCCATACCTTTAATCTCGGTGTCTCCTGCCTCCCAGTTTTGCTAATACACTGCCTCTTCTGCCTGCCACAGTTCACTGAGGCTGTGTACAGGTGTTAGATCCACCCGCACGAACAGCCTGAGGCTTCAGTCTTATCAAGTATAGAAAAACCTGATCCCTGTCTGTGCAATCCTCCACTCTAAATTCCTGCTGGCAGTCACCTGCTCTCTTAACTTCCAGTTACAGGTCTGAGCTAAAGCCCGCTGAGGCTGTGGGAGCCCTTCCATTGATTTCCACGAGCTCTGGATCACTATTCCCTCTCAGCCACATATGTAGACAAATATCTGAACACCTTCACCCAAGTTGTTCAGATAATCAGAGTGCTGTTGCATTTATATATGCCTTGAAAAAGAAGACATTTAGAGAAATTATTTATTCTCTCTCAGGATTAAAAACAAGCTACCCCCTTCTATGTGATTGGAAGGGGCTCAGAAGACATCTCTTTACCAGTTTCCTACTGGTAACATCACCTCCACAGCAATAACTAAATCACCTTCACATTCCTCTCGGTGAAGCCATTAAGCCTAGAAACATGCTGGTTTTGGCAATACAGAAATCAAAGTGGTAGCACAGCAGAGAAGATCTGTGTTAAAGAATAAAAATCCACAGGCTGCTTCAAATATCAACAAGGAACCCTGAAATTTTCTATCAATTTCTTTTCATGGCCTTGTGACATTTTCAACTAAAAACTATATTGCTTAACATCAAGGCACTTTGAGAGAGCTTCAGTTGGAAAAGGTAATTTTTGAGTGAGACTCAGCAGAAAAAGGTAATTTTTCAGAGAGGTTCACTGGAAAAAGGTAATTTCAGAACCAATTGCTGCATTCTTTTGCTGTTATTTTGTCTTTTTTCTAAGTAGCCCTAATGTCATTCATGGGCACACCATGTCAATACATCAGTACTGGCTAAGTCGTTTGTGCAAAGTAAGTTTACAGAAACTGTAGCTTTAGGCTATGTTATTCCAGGACTGTGAAGATCAAATAATGCAATTTCACTTGGAAGTTTCATCAATTTTGCATCAATGTTGATGCCAGAGCAGGAGACCTGCTCACAGAATCATAATTTCATCCTGCTAAAACTTTTGTTTGTGATAGAGAATCTAATTTCATATGATGATAGGTTATGCAGTAATACCATGTATCCTTAATCTCAGTCTACCAGAGCCATATTGCTTTGCTGCAAATTGAGGCAAAGGTAGAGAGGAATTTTTAATAGCCGATCTAAACTACTTCAATTTATACTGTTTTGGGATATGAAGGGCAAAAAACTCAGTTTTCGAATGTAGGTGTTATTATGTGTTATTTGTACAAGTGGAAGAACAAGAACAACAAAAAGCGCAGTGCTTTCATCTGCTTATTTTCTGAAAGCTTTGGAAAGGGAGTAATGTCTTTCAGCTTTAATGGCTTGAAACAAAAATCCCTGAAAATTATTATGTCTCCCATGCACGTGTCCTTTGACTGTAGCTCTATAGAGAAATGAAATAACTCTTGCAATGTGAGACGCAAAAGTTGCAGTGTGCAAGAAGAAACATGACAAAGACTCACATTTTTAAGTAAAATAGCAAGAACAATGGTCAAAGGATGAATTCCATCCTTTCAGTTATGCCTGCCTATATGTTGAATATCAGATTTTCATTCATTTCTTCGTTTCTATCTAAATAAAAAGCCTATTCAGAAGAGTGTATTCAGTGTTCAGCATGTGCACTGGGCATTGCATTGTGGGGGTCCTGCACACAGCATCCACCTCGGGCACCTCTGCAGGGAGATTTGCCACGGTAGGAACATGCTAACCCAGAAGCCAAACTCCCCAAAGTTCTGCACTGGCTGCCTGCAGAAACAGGAGCAGGTGCGTCGCTCAGCTCTGCAGCCACACGCAAGGGAGTAAACCAGACACTTGTTGGTGAGGAGCTTTTCAGAACTGGGATGAGAGGGATAAATCCATTCCGAAGTCTCATACATCATTTAGAGATTATTGGTTCTGTATCTCCCACTATTTAGGTTCATCTACAGCCATCACAGTGGTTTCCTGGAAGCACACAAACATCGGCTTTCTTACACTGGGAGCTGCCAGGATACAGTATTGTAGTAGTTCAAACCCATTTTTGGAAGTTCAGTCTAGCTAAAGGCCATATTCATGAAAAAGTTATGTAGCATTTATAGATTTCTTTTTGAAAACTACTCAGAAACGTGTGGATGAACTTTTCAAAGTAAAGTATACGCTTTTCCAATCCATTACACTTCTTTTTTCCCCTGAGCACTAGTAGCTACCTTTCTGCCATGCTCCCACGAATACACAGGGCAAAAGGGGAGCAGGAATCATCTCAAAATCTATTCCCTCCTTTAAACACACGAGCAGTTGTACAATTATTAAAAACAAACCTTCTGAAAAGACCAATCCACAGTGCAGCTGGCACAGGCTGCTGCAGCTCGTGCTCTGGGTGCTCACGTACCCAAGGATGGTGCAGCTCTTCCCCTTGGTAAGAGAAACATGTCCCCAGTGTGACCCGCATGGTCCTGTCACCACACATACCCCACCAAAAGTGGTCAGAACTCATGACTAAAAGAGGCAGAGGAGCACAAAGGTCTCAGCTGGTGCTCAGGCAGAGGCACACCTCTCTGGTAGGCACACATGGAGGCAGAAAGGCTTCAGTCTATATGTTAACTGTTTTCAGTGGCATTTTCTGTCATCAGGCTCATTCCTTTCTGTGTGAACAGCTGTAACACTGGGGTTCTCAGCACACAGTGTCTTCCTTCTACCTTCACTGCCACTGTCCTCACATCAGGGCTTCAAGGGAAGGATTGGGATTGCTCAGTTCTTCCAGGGCAGTTTAGATGTCTAAGCAGGTTGTGCTCTTCTTTTCCCAGCTGTTGATTGATTCAGATTACACACCTTTCTAACTTATTTTTAATTTGAAGGATGAATATGCCGCAGATCAGAAGAAAAAAAGTCAAACTAATCATCCCAAGTAGAATTTAAAAACGCCCATTCAGAGTTTCAAGTGAGATGGTAACTTCA
Organism: Patagioenas fasciata; assembly: GCF_037038585.1. Lineage (NCBI taxonomy): Eukaryota > Metazoa > Chordata > Aves > Columbiformes > Columbidae > Patagioenas > Patagioenas fasciata. The sequence continues at coordinate 32,657,821 of NC_092525.1, forward strand.
CGTCAAAAAATATGATTTAAGATGTGGGATATGAGACAGAATATTTGGCCTTAAGAGGTAGGAACATCCTGTGAATTGCTGCTGTTAACACCGATGAGCATGGTGGGGGAACAGCCTGCCCAGGGTCCACCCTCAATAAACTCCACCACTAACATGGTTTTATTAACAGTCTGATGCAGAGCATGGAGAGGTGCCACCGGATGTGGAGCATCCCTATGGCTCCTGCGGCTCTCCATCTCCACACCCCTTGGAAAGGACAACTTTTGCACAGAAACCTTTTGCCGTGAAGCTAAATTTCCAGTGAGGGGAAGAGGGGCAAGGGTCTCTCTTATGGTTTGGCAGAGCTAAGAAGGATGAGTTCTCTGTGTGGTGGGAGCAGTGCTTGCTAAGCCTTTGGCTGGAGAAGCTGCCTGACCTTCCACTGCTGCCCCAGCCTGCCTGGGCTGGGGTTGTGCCGTGTGTCTGGGCGGCTGCCAGTCTGTCCACAGCCCGTCCTGCTCACCAGTCATGCGGCGGAGAGAACGGGCACTGGGAGGATTATCGATTAGCGAGGGAGGGCAAAAGTCTGCAGCACAGACTTAAGGCATTTTATTCTTGCTTTATGGTTTCTTTTTATCTCCTCTTTCTCATGTGGCTGGCTGGGCTCCCTTTATTCTGCAGCCGTGGTGCTGAATGCTGATGACAATGTGGCATTCATTTTAGGGACAGTACATGCAGGCTGCAAGCATCTGACCTTTAGGAGGGAAAACGAGTGGATACTGTGGTTTTATGGCTGAAAGATAATGATGCTTTACCTCTTGACACTTGAGTAAGGGATGTCGATATACATCTAGTCCTAATGTATATGTCTGAGCAGCAGAAAGCAGAAGGTGTCCAAGGGAGCCATAGTACATGTAATTGATAGATCCTTTGTGTCATAATGTTGCCCTATTTTAATGAGTTTTTCCTCAAATCCTAATGCTAGTTCTAGGCTGCTGATAATTTGATATACTCCATCTCTGATGTGATATTATAAATATAATTCAAAGATGGGCTGATCCTGAGACCAAAACTTTAGGTATTAGTGAAAAGCGCATATTAAGAATAGCTGCTAAAAGTTTCTCCAAACTCACCAGCACTGGAGATCCTTGTCTCTTGGGTGGCAGTAAGAGTCCTGGCAGCTTGGTTGCTCCCCAGAACGCGCCATGTTGAATTACACAACAGGTTTCACACCATCTCAGTAGTAAGCCAGCCTCCAGGGATCTCACCTATGAATATATTCCAAATCAACATAAACAAGCAAAAACAAAGACCAAGACTTTCAAGACTGGGCCTGCTTAGGTCAGTCTTTAGACTTGGACAGCCATTAACAGAGAACACGGCAACATCAGTGTGCCCACAAAGGCTGATTTTCCAGAAGTGGTAAGCATGCAGACATGGACACATTCAAACAATCGCTTTCAAAATCTTTAATGTAAAAAGGGTGCAGTTTACATCAAATCTAGATGAAAATAAATAACCACTTTGTGGAATTTGAAATTTTATATTATAATATTAGGTGCAAGTACCTTTACTATAAATTATAGACATGTACATGTATTTGTGTATATATATACACATGTGTATTTATATGTAAACCCCATGAATAATACGTTTATTAACAAAGTCTAACGTAGAGCAGCGAAAGAGACCTACAATATGCATATAGAATATAGCTATATATAAGGTGCCTATATTTTTATATTTATAGGTATATTTTTTAATACATATAAGTGGGGGAGGGGAGGGAGAGAGGGAGTGAGAGAGAGGGGTTATATTGGAAATGCAAACAGACCACCAGCCCAGGGGGTGAGAGATGCTCCCATTACTTATCTGGAACATGCTGATGGCCTCAGCCCAAGTCCTGACAGACATGTCTGCCACGTCATTTCAGTGGCAACGCTTGTCACAAATTGAGGGCACATTTGCTCACAGACAGCAAATAAAGCAAAAGACTGAATGGCTATGGAAGCATTCTTACCCTGGCTATTAATTTAGGGTCTTTGGTATGTCCCAGGTCCATTGGCAAGAAGGGCTATTGAACTAGCATCTGTCAAACCAAACACTAATAGCACTGAGACAAATGGAAAAATATAATTTGCAGTTTATGTTACATGGCAAAGTACAATATGAGGACCTGGCTGGGAAATACTCGCCTTTGGTTCCTGCTTCCCATGGAAAGCACATTCTATTAACATTTATGTTTATAATTATCCTGCAATTTTATTTAGGTTCAGTTGAACAGAGGCAAAACATGGCACTTTTCTCACAGATCCGAGCAGCTGATGGGCAAAGGTTAATTTGTCAGTACATGGACACATTAGCTTGTCACATCTGTTATTAATTGCAAACAGATATATTAGTCTAATTAAACATCGCAAAGGACTGACCTAAATTGTTCAATGGTCTGTAGCTACATATATTCTGCTATTAACACACTTCATGTTTCATGTTTAGCTTTTGCATACTGATGAGAAGTAGCATTCTTAATTGTAAAGCTAGTTATGTGTCTTGCAGTCACCACTTACTGCTGGTACAGCTAATGTGCTCCAAATGTAAAAATAAAACACATGTGACACAGCCATGTGAATTTTCTGTCAAATAGCAGCCATTCCTCCTCTGTTGTCTCCATTGCTTGCCTTCCTAAATGATTATTTTCCTTGGCAGCTGTCTAAGTGGCTTGTCGCAGTCTAATTTCAAAACTCATTATTAGGACAAACAGTTGCAGCGCATCAATAGCCCATCAGGATTAATTAAACTGGGAATCAGCAGCTGACTGTTAATCAGATCATTTGCAGTTGATCAGTGTAGGGACTACCATGGAGATATTACTGTAGTCATTTTTTATTATGTGTCTATAGCTTGTAACAAACCCAGTAATGACTTGATACAAAATATTTGCCTTGCAAACAGCAGCTTCTTAGCAAGTGTTGGGCACTGCAATTACCGCTTCAAACAAGATAAGCTCCAAATTGTACATCCATGACCTGATTCACTTTGTCCTACCGGCTTTAGATGCTTCATCACATGGAAAGAAGCAAACTTCTCCTTTGGAGGAAGTGTATTTGATTTTAAAGGGCAAGACACCCAGCACGGGATATCCTCTGCAGAATTTCTTCAAAATACATGGAAGAAATTTTTTTGTTCTAACACTCCTATTTCTATCGTAATTCTCTAGAAGAATATATATTTAAAATGTTGAAGAACTGTATCTGCACATGTCATTTGTGAAAAATATAATCTGTTACAATGACATGCGAAACATAGGAAATCTGAAAATAACTAGTGAAAAAAAAACCTACAGAGAGAAAGACGGATCAATTAATTCCTACAATGCAGAATCTTTCTTCCTAAAGAAAATTAGTAATTATGCCTCCTAAGGACATTTTTTGCTTACATACTTTGCACACAAGTACCTGATTTTTAAGTCAATATAGTAACAATTTTTTAAAAGTTCATTTTTATATAAAGAGACATGATTTGAAACTATTTTTAGCTTGTAGACTGGCTTTTCACAAAGAGAGCTGGTACTTCTGAGAGCTGCTCCTTATCACTCTTTGGAGCAAACACAAACACAAATGGGAAGTTAGCAAAGGGCAGATACACAGGGAAGTTTATTCCTAATGGAAATGTCAAAGGAGAAGGTTTCTGCATCAGTTTCTTCTGTTGTGTGGACAGACAGATAGGGGCCCATAGCAGCTAATGAAAGATCATCTGAAGGAGTAAAGAAAGAAAGAACATAAGTCAAAGCTAGTCCCTATCATACAGAGTATAAAATATAAGGATGAAAATCAACTTCATTAGCACATCAACAGAGCCAGAGTGGAAGTGATGTGTTTGCTCCCCTTTGCACTAGTGGGAGGCAAGAAACAACCATCTATTTATCTACTATACAAATAGTTATTAATAAAAAACAGTAACAAAATGATAGACTATGGGATTTGTAGGAGGCCATAGAGAAAGAGTTGTAGTCAAAGTGACATTCCTGAGGAAAGTCAGTAGCCCAGATAAGGCAGGAGGAGGCACCACTTTTAATATGTGTCTACATGAAAACAAACAAGGAGGTATGAAATGCTACATGTCTATGTGTCACAAATTATTTTTACACAAGAAGCACATGAACCAGCAAGGTTTCCTATCTCTTATCTCTGTAGCTCTCACAGAGCTGATACGATACGCCAATTCCACTGCATATTATTTTTGGTGATCAGTGGCAACTTTGGGCTGATGCCCATGTATGTGCCCTATCAATCCCTGAGGGGATGTCCTTAAGAGTGACTTGGACGTTGCTTTGGGCTGTCCTAATGCCAAGGTCGGCTGCCCCAGAAGAAGATGATATTGCACAGATGAAAAAAAAAGAAATGGCACTGCCACTGACAAGTTTCACAGCAAACACAGAGCCTGACGGGACCCTCAGGCCTCCTCCTCCCCCTGACTGGTGGCTCCAGAGTGCCTTCCCATCCTGCGCCCCACATCAGACAGTCACCAATGCCCCCTCATTGGGTTTCACAGTATCACAGTATGTTTGGGATTGGAAGGGACCTCAAAAGATCATCCAGTCCAATCCCCCTGCTGGAGCAGGAACGCCTGGGAGAGGTCGCACAGGAAGGTGTCCAGGCGGGCTTTGAATGTCTCCAGGGAAGGAGACTCCACAACCTCCCTGGGCAGCCTGTTCCAGTGCTCTGTCACCCTCACTGAGAAGTTCTTTCTCAAATTTAAGTGGAACCTCTTGTGTTCCAGCTTGATCCCATTACCCCTTGTCCTATCATTGTTTGCCACTGAGAAGAGCCTGGCTCCATCCTCGTGGCACTCACCCTTTATATATTTATAAACATTAATAAGGTCACCCCTCAGTCTCCTCTTCTCCAAACTAAAGAGACCCAGCTCCTGCAGCCTTTCCTCATAAGGGAGATGCTCCACTCCCTTCATCATCTTTGTTGCCCTACGCTGGACTCTCTCCAGCAGTTCCCTGTCCTTCTGGAACTGAGGGGCCCAGAACTGGACACAATATTCCAGATGAGGTCTCACCAGGGCGGAGTAGAGGGGAAGGAGGACCTCTCTCGATCTACTGATCACCCCCCTTGTAATACACCCGAGGATGCCATTGGCCTTCCTGGCCACAAGGGCACAGTGCTGGCTCATGGTCATCCTGTTGTCCACCAGGACCCCATTCTTTGTGGTAGCCAAGATGAGACAGCGGCTTAAAACCAGGCTCCTGATGGTCAAGATCTCACCTGGACCCTGAGAAGGGCAGCGGGAGATTTCTCCGAAAAATGCTGTGATTTGAGTGTGCTGTAAATGCTGCTCCTGCCTTTTTGGGAAAAACTGCATTCCTGCACTTTAATCAGCATTTTTCCCACTGCAGAACAAAGCCAGGGAGAACTTTACCCAGGACCCAAATGTCTACTTGGGGCAGTGATGCTAATTTTAATATGTGCCTGGTGGCTTCATTATCTGAGATTACAAAGATGGTTAAGTAAAATGACATACTTTATGTTGTTTAGCCAACAGAAAATACCCCTTGGTGTGAGGAGTGTAAGGAACGTGTCATTTCTCAGTACGTTAAGGCAGAAATAAGAAGCTGGTATTAGAAGAGGAAAAATCCCAGCCCTGCTGTTTCTTGCCACCCTCTCAGCCTCGCTGCCCCAGGCAGGAGCCGTGTTCGCTCGCACTGCAGGGCTGCCCCCAAACAAAGTGCAGGCAAGCAGCTGATAAGACACATGCCCCGGGCACTGCGGTTTAGGCGACAATGAGGTCAACTCTTTACATTATGGATTTAAATAAGGTTCAGTTTCTGACTTCTCCTGCTATACTAGAATTAGAGGTGTTCATTATTAGAAGACATGTTGAGAAATGCACATCTTCCTCTAAATTATATGACATGCCTCGTCTCCTTGATGATAATCGCTGGAGGAGCTGCGGAGGCCATGGTGACTAATGCTATGCCCATATGTTCTGGATGCAGCCAGTAGCACAATAATTTTTTCTGGGCAATCTTTGATCAGCTTCTGACACTGATGAGATGGAAATTAAATTTTACATGCTCTAATGGCACTGTCTGGAGAGAGCGTAGTGGAATTACAAACAGAGAGCCCGTGCAAGGAAATATACAGAATCTGCCTTCCTACAGCCTGCTACTGCTTGCTGGCTGGTGACATGCTTGTAAGGTGGAAACGACCAACTCCTGCCCCTATTCCAGTCAAGTACTCCAAATGCATTCCAGACACTGACATATGAAAGAAATACACAACAACAAAAAAGAGATATGGCCATATGGTTTACCTTTAATGATTGGCCATGTAAGTAATGTCCATCTGGAGATAGAAAGCCATCAAGTCTGGGCATGATGGTTTATGCTGGTTTAGAAACAGCCACGTATTTTGGATTACTTCTGGATCTGTGGGTATGTTTCAGGAATCCAAGTGTCTTACACTGCTGCTATGAAACACCAACACCCATGTACAGCAACTCTTTTTCTTAGAAACTGTGTGGCAAGGCCTTTCTTTGAGATAGAGGAAGGTGTCTCAGTCTACAGACAGCCAAATCGAGTCAGAGAAACTCCACATATGCACCCAGCCGCAGCCCCAATGCTTGCTGCTGCTTCTGCAGTTGTCACCGCTGCAGATGCCACCAGCCCTTCACTGCACGCTTGGCTGCAGTCATTGCTGGAGCAGAGCAACTCTGCCACCATGAATGGTAGAAGCATCTGAAACCAAAGTGCCTTTAAGGATCTAAGCAAACTCTAAGACTGCAACAGTGTTCGCAGTATTTCTCATGATTCTTACAGTTATTAGTTAATTTTATCCCCTCCAGGCCTCAAATGTACAGGATTTGGAAGACTAGATAGCCCAATCTAGGGAAGTGATACCAAAGAGAGACCAGGATGCATTGTCAAGCAGCAATTCCCTTTTCCACTCCTGCACTCTTCACTTCTGCTACAGGGCTTTTCCTGGCCTGTTTTCCTGGGGCTAGTGCAAGCAAGATACTGCCATCGTGCTGATGTTGCTGCCAATGAGAACATGTGGCTACCAGAGCAGGTGGCAAAAAACCACTCACTAATCAGCTATATGGTAGCCCATCTCCTCACTCAGACACAGCCTGACAGAGAAAATGCTACTGAGTCCTAAAAACATAAGGAAAAGTATATCATCTTACCTAAATTTCTGCACTAAGGCAGGATCTGTTCCTTTGGTGGTTATATTTAAGATATGGTTTGCCTTTAGTGAATGGCTTCATCTTGGAGTACAGCCAGGGATAGCCAGGCCCCAGACTAAGTCCAAGATCCAGTACCTTCATGCTCCAAAACACAACGCACATCCTGCCATACCCTGCTCTCATGTCTCGCCATGACGGAGAGTAATGTTATCCAGGTAATTCAGCGGGTGTTGGGTCTGAAAAGTGGTGTTGGCTCCCCAGATACCAAATCTGTTGATATCAGCTTTAGGAATATAATCTTCTTGTCTAAAAAAGGCACACCATTATTAACAATGATACCTTACTGAAATCCAAAAGAGAGCTAGCCAGGCAAATCTGAGGGAGATTATGAGCGAGGCTTTCACCTACCTCCCAGCCCTGCAGGGACCGACCCACCTCAGCAGTGTCCTGTGGACCAGAGCAACACCTGGCCCTGGTCTTCCCTGTGCTGGAGATAAATCAGCTGGCAAATGCTTTTTCATGCTGCCTCTCTCCCACCCCCTTTTCCCAAAGGAGATCCATGTTCCTACTGTGCAGAACAAGATTTTGGGAATCCCACTGAGTTACGTAGCATAGAGAAACCATTCCCATCTTATGTCCAATGAGCAGCTACCAAAGATACCCTAATCACAGTCACTTTTAAGAAACACATAGATTTTAACCTAAGTTCTATAATTGTAAGCATTTCTGAAAAGTAATTTTTTAGAATTTCACTAGAGACCCAGCTTTTTAGGAGAAACTGCTTATGAACACATAGTTACAACCCAACCGGCTCTTCAGGAGAGATACACTCTCTGCTTTGGCTGTCAGCATCACAGAGTTTTTGGATTTCCT